>NC_054376.1:51833495-52070995 GCF_017654675.1 Xenopus laevis
GAGCTGACTGTATATACAGATACTTAGATACTTTAGGAAGGTATATCTTTTAGACTGAGCTTGTTTCCAATCACCCCCCCCCCCCAATTGCAGACATCCGCCATCCTCTGAGAGGGTGGAGCAGGTTTTCCCTTACAATTAACTATTTCCAAGCTAGCAGACCAAACTACAACCAAGTGACATGCAATGTTTTACAGACCAGTTAAGCAGAGGAAAGATGACCTAAAACAGATGATTACAATGAAGGTAAATGGTAATTTACACATTATAATATTGGAATATTAATTTAAACAAGGATGTCAGATTACACAGAACTCCATCTGTTATGAATTCTCAGCATCATTGGAGGATCAAAAGATTTTGGGTAAAGGCAAAGAAAGCCTTTCTTTATCTCTGTTGCATATGGTAATTTTCAGCATCATGGAGTGATGATTTGATGTCATGGACTGCTAAGGAGGTGCAACTCAAGAAATAAAACATATTCATTTCATTTAAAGTCAACTGAACCATGCAAACGCATTTGTTTTTATAGATCTTGCTATGCTTCGTCAAATGTACAAAAAGATATAACTGAACAGACATCTTATTGGCACTTATTGGTATACTGCCATGAACAAGGAATTTTCTGCTCTTCTGCTTGCTCTGCCTCCCTCTCGTGTAAATTTTAAAGGCTTACAAGGCTCAGGGTTACTAGGATTACTGTGATGGAAAATCTCTGCAAATGGCTGGCTGGCACTGCACTTCTATAGCATCTATACTGTAAAATACAAGTCATGTTCATAATTGTCTGACCTTGAAGTGATGGCTTCCCTTTACCTGCAGGAAAGCTACAAATTGTAGGAATGCAAAAAAATGTTAGCGATGTTTATATTTTTTAATAAAAGCAATCTGCATTTTCTGTTTTCTTCAGTATTGTCTTAGGTAAATACTTTGTTTCGTATTAACCATTTATAAAGACATTGGAGTTAATTTATTTAGTGAAGCATGGTGGGCTGTTGCTCAATATTAGTGTTACTTTTGCTCTTGATTATATAGTATAACAGATTGCTGCCAGTACGTTAATTGGATTTTACATCTGTTAAGCACTGCGTATCTTGACAGCGCTACATAAATAAATGATGATGATGATCTGTTTAAGGTCACAGAGCCCATTTGTTTCCTACAATCCTTTCTAATGTTCAATAGCAATGTATGATCCATTATATTACAAGACAAAATGTTTCAAAAGTGCAGCGCCGATTCTGATGAAGAAGCCGTCTGAGGTGGCTCCTCAAATGCCGCCCCCCCCTCGCCAGCTTACGTATCGGGAGGGGAGGATGGAACACTAGTGTGCAGAGCGCAATTGCGCTCTTTCGTTCTAGTAAAGCCAAATTTCCAGTTCCAAAACCGTAAATTTGTCTCTTAAAGGTACCAGGAGTGGATTTTTGCCACCCCTGGAAACCTTTCTGGCGCTGCCGTTGAGGCGAGTTGCTCAACACGCCTCATTGGTGGAGCGCCCCTTTATATCTGTGTTGGTAGCTAGGGAACCTGTTAGACAGTGATCACGTAAAATAAAACCTAGAACATGCCCTCATAAACAAGGTTTAGACAGTCAAGGTGCTACTGTAACCACACCCCTGACAAACAAGAAAACTGACCACCCTTGTCTTAACTTCCACATATAGGTTAGTTGCAGGCACATAGGGGCCAAATACAATATGAAATATATAGTGCCCTAATGAAACCTTTATTTTTCAAACGAAGGTGACGTACAGGTTATTAAAGGAAAAAAGCAGCTGATAGGCACTATTCATAGCCGAAAAGCATTATTAGTAGATATCGAATTTATACCTTTTTCACGAGACATTTTTTCTTCTTGACGCTGATGACGAGGAATATATGGGGCTGCCCCACTGCCAAGTGCATCTGCAACAAACCCATCTAAAAAGGACAATGAAGCATCTACCTGTAATGAGATGGATAAATAAAAACAGTAAATATGACTAAATGCCAGGTTAAGGCTATATACACAAGCGCAGACATTAAACTCTTTCCCCTATATGTAAATGAAGGCACTAAGTTTGTCCAGATGCAGTAACCCATAGCAACCACAAGTAGGTGGCCATGAAATGCTATCTGCTGATTGGTTGCTATGGGTGATTAGACCAGTAGCAAACTCTGCACATTTGAATACATTGCCCATTTTTAATGTAAAATAATTGTGCAGAACAATCAGCAATAAGGCTTTATTACAGCAGTAAAAAAAGAGAATTCCTAAGGAAGAGAGTTGTTAGATGATTTCACTTGTTTCTTCCTTATAAATAATTCTGGATTTATAAAAATGAAGCAGTTATTTCTACTATAGATCTTAATATTTCTTCCTAACAAAGAACTACATATCTGTCCTCATAGACAACGTCTCCTAACAGTTGAGGGTTAAGAGTGCTAGAGCTAAGATAAGCCATTACAGAAGAGGAGCCCAGTAAAAATGTAAAACAAATGTTCTTTGGGAGAAGAGATTAAAAAAAGACTTGTAGAGAAAAATACCTTCCTACATCTATAAAATTCATGTCATTTTAGATTAAGTGCAATGAGGATAACGTCACACAGCACAGAGATTATAAACATCCTTCTAATCAAATTGCATTCATTTTTACCATTAAATCTTCACAGCTGGAGTCAACTGGAAAGAGTTTCTGCATTAGGGGGCCATCCGCTCGCAGCAGTTTTAATTCGCTTACATGCTGCCTCATTAACGTGTCCAGACAAGTGCTAAACTCCTGGATTAATCTGTCAACCAAAGAACAGTGTGGACTGAGTGCAGCAAGTTTGGTTATAGCTGCAACAATCCAGACTTTTGTTTCAGAGGTAACAGAGGTTCGTTTGAGAACGTCATACAGTTTTGTCATAACGGATTCCACAGATTTAGGTTTTGCAAGGTAGGCATATTCTCCAAGTACCTACAAAACAAAGACAAAATATTGCATATATATTATTCCTTTACTTGCACTTCCCCCTAAAGCAACTAAAAGCAGAAGCCATATTCCTCTTGACGGCTGTCCTGCACCCTGGGGTACCCTGATTTTGGATCCTTCTGATAAATGAGCCACCTTCCTAATGCATAAAATCTAATGGTACCATTTGTTTCAACATGGGTGCTTTGTAGTTACCTCACTGAAGACAATGGAGTGGGCTTTACTCTAGGAATGTTAGCTCAGAATTAGAGGGTCAAGACCTTTACTGCAAATGGATATTGTACTATGCAGTGGCAGTAGCCACATGGGATTTACAGCTTTATCAAAGTCTGAGCTCATTTAATTAAATCATAGCGAATTATATCGGATCAAGGGGTTATGTACAATATAATCGTAAAGCTATAGAGGAATGATGTTCCACTGTACCACTAAAGAGAGCAGGGACGTTCCCACCACTTTTGTGTTTGGCACACAGAAAGCTCCCAAATTGCCAGCAAGAACTGGTATTGGCCATTACCTATGCCCCCTTAGCGTTTCTTGAAAATAATAATAAAAAAAAGCAGAAATGGCTTATCCAAACGCAGAGGTGACTACCACAAATAATTGCACAATTTCAAATGATATCAAGAGTAAATGCGGCGGTTATAATATTGCAGCATGTTATAGAAACAAATACACATACACGAGAACTGAATTAAAACCAAGCAGGTAAAAAGTTTTAGCAATTTATGAAATGCTCAAAGTATATGTAATCTGCATAAACCCTCTGCCAGAAAAGACTTTAAAATTAGCATTTAGCTACCGTGAAAAAGCCAATTTACATGCAAGCTAAGAACGAGGTTCTGAGCAATAAAAATGCTAAAATACGCTTCTTCAGCTCAGACACAAAGAGAGGATTTTTGCTAATATCTTCCTCACCCAACTGATAACCTGAAGGAAGCGCTGGGGGTAATGAGCATTCTTGGTCTCCAGCAAGGCAAGATAAGACTGCACTGCATAAAGCCTCAGCTGTCTATCTTCTTTTTCATCATCAAATCCTGCAAAAATGAAAGATCGTATTAGGACTTTCACAGCACAGCATGGACAAAAGACCTCTAGATAAAGTTTCTTTGAGACAAAAATACATTTCAAATTGAATTGGGAAAATATTATATCCATTAAAGTAAGACAGACAGAATGCCATGATGTCAGAGAGCAAGTAGATCAATGGTGGTATTACAAAATGAACCCAATTCATTTTATACGGGTTAGCCAATGCACAATGCAAAATTTTACATCTCTTTTATTCATTCGCACCAAACATCAGGAATTTACACTAATCCATGAACAGTGTGCAAAGTATTTAAAAGGACTCCTGTGTATATGAGAGCTTACTGTAACATGTTAAGGTACAGGTAGGGGAATTATTATCCAGAATGCTTGGGACGTGGGGTTTTCCAGATAAGGGGCCTTGTATAGCTTAAGGCTACTAAAAATCATTTACACATTTTTTAAAAAAAAAACAGGACTGTTTTGCCCCCAACATAGATCAATGCAGCTTAGTTATGATCAAGTAGAAGTCATTGTTTTATCATTAAGTGAAAAAAGAAATTATTTTCTTTAAAAAATGCTTTATTTACTTAAAATGGACTCTATGGGAGATGGCCTTCCTGTAATTTGGAGTTTTCTGCATAATCAGATTCAGAATCATAATCAGTTTTTGGAGAGGAGATCTATTTATATAAATATACAAGTTATTCTTTCAAAAACAGCTTGGAGCTTACGTAATAACATGGGCACATTTTACAACAGTCCACTTACCCACAAATTAGTGGATTAATTGGCATTTAAAATAATAAAGGCACACGTGATTTTCTACAGTATATTAACAGAAAATTCAACATTCATTTTCCAGATGATTATATATGTATTTTACCAACAACACTGGAATATGAGCACACTAAATATGCTGCATAATATCCATAATGTATTTGAAGAATAGAGATTAATTCTTGCTACACTATAATTTACCCACTTTCCTTCTACTGCGTGGGCAAACTTTCCCCCCACAAACCACAGCAGTTAGTCAGTTAGTTAGCATACAGAGCCTAATTGTTCTGCATTTTTGGCTTACCTTCAGCGAGCAGTCGAAGGAAGTTGTTGGGTATGTTTGGGTGTATCACATCCCCTCCAATAGAGAACACTACATTCATGGTCTGAATAAACCACTGATTGTTCGGAGCATATGTGAGAAGATTATCAATGAAAATACAATCTGATATTATCAAAGGCATATTTAATCATATAAAAATCACTAATTATAATATTTTTTCCACATTTGAGTAGTACATTAGTTTAAGAGTAACATTTAAATGAATACTCCTGCAAAAGAGTAAATTAAATTATGCATTAACTATAGTACAAAGAGGCTCAGTGATGTGTTCCTCTCCTGGTCATATTCCAGTCTCTTATTCATATCAATGCATGCTTGCTAGGGTTATTTGGACCCTAGCCACCCATTCGCTAAAACTGCAAACTGGAGAGCTGCTTGTTAAAAAGCAAAAAAAACAAATGATAAAAAATGAAAACCAATTGACAAATGCCCTACTTTAAAGGTGGACAACCCCTTTAAAGGAATTGTTCAGTGTAAAAATAAAAACTGGGTGAATAGACAGGCTGTGCAAAATAAAAAATGTTTCTAATATAGTTAGTTAGCCAAAAATGTAATGTATAAAGGCTGGAGTGATTTGATGTATAACAAGTCAATCAGAACACTACTTCCTGCTTTTCAGCTCTCTTGGTTTACACTGACTGGTTACCCTGGTTACCAGGCAGTAACCAATCAGAGACTTGAGGGGGGGGCCACATGGGTCATATCTGTTGCTTTTGAATCTGAGCTGAATGCTGAGGATCAATCACAAACTCACTGAACAGAAATGTACCATGTGGCCCCCCTTCAAGTCGCTGACTAACTCAGAGTTATAGAACTGAAAAGCAGGAAGTTGGATTCTGGCTGTTTTATTAGACATCTGTTCACTCCAGCCTTTATATATTACATTTTTGGCTAACTAACTATATTAGAAACATTTTTTATTTTGCACAGCCTGTCTATTTACCCAGTTTTTATTTTCACACTGAACTATTCCTTTAAGGGATATATAAGAGATTGCCATGCCAGTTGGTTATGTACCTTAGTAAATGGCAGATGCATAAATCATTCCCTGTAGGGTAGGGAGCCCCCAAATTCAGGAACTGTAAGTAAGAGACCCAGTAAATACATGACAGAGTACCAAACTATAGGATCACCAAAAATATCTAAAATTAAAAACAGGCTTTATGATATGACAGTTGAAAGCAACTATGATAATAAACTGCATTGCTTTAACAGCAGAGGGACCCTATTGTGATCACAAACTGTGCCTGGGTAAAATTTGTACCCACACTGGGTGAGTGTGCTGTAAAAGTGCTTCTGTATGTTTGTGTCAAATACTGTATGTTCTTGTAATTGTGATATAATAAAGCATGCTTTTAATCACATGTGTTGATGATGAGCATTAGTTGGGTACTCCCACAATTTGGTAAAGAGAGAAATGGGACCCAACTCACCACGGTTATGATGATCTGAAACTGATCTGGAATTTCGATGTAGTAGTTTTACCAAAGAGCCCTCATAAAAATCACTTTGGCCCACCAAATATATAACCAGTTGTATTGCCCCATGTATCTCTAGATTCATCTTGTTTCAAAATGCAAGTGCAAAACATTTCAGAAGATCAGTTTAAGCCAAGTTTCTAATAAAACATTTGTTCAGACACCCTTAGATCATCACATCCCACTATAATGTTCAAATTGTATCCAAAACAGAAAATTAGCATTCGCCCTAAGACTTAATCCCCACCCACTCCAGTGAGTTAGCACCCTAATGCATGACCTTTTGTTGTCCCTCTGTGGTTTGTGCACACATGCCTTCAACCCACTCTACACATGTGCCACTGGCCTCTGGAGCATTGCTGAATTGTTCAGCAGCAGTCCAGGATTGTTGCTAGTATTTATTCAAGATAAATTCAAACTAAATCTCTGTATCGGTCAGTACTTATTATTACTTATAAGTCAGTATGTATATAATTGGTATGTTTAAAGCTGGTGAATATGTATAAATAATAACTTGAAACACCAAAGGCACACACACAAAGTGAAAAAAAAGGATATTTTTCTGCTAGATCTGCTATTTTGCCAACCAAAGCAATTATTGTACATTCATCTTTACTTTGCTTCAGATACTCCAACATTTTTTGTACAATAACAATCACATTCTGGCCATTAGTGATTCTGTACAGCAGCTCCAGAGTCTGTTGATGCATAAAACAAAAATAATGTTTTACTGAATGACATACGCAACAGTAATTCGTCATTAGTCCTAAGGTTTAGTGTTTAGCAGAAATGGCAAAATAATGTTTCTTATTTCAATATATTATTGGCTACATCTTTTATACAAAAAGATTATTGTTATATTTCATGCAGGTTTCATTAGCATCATATACATAATCATCTGCATGTATACATGGGCATGTAGGTTAAAATATCACTGAACACAAGCTATTATTCCACATCCCAAGGCAAGGTCTACATCCCTACAATTACTACCATCAAAATCACAGTATGCTTGTTGCTGGAGAATGACTGACAAATACTTTTGCTTCTGCTATTCCTGTGATTGCTTTCTAGGTGATTTATTGCAAATGTATATGTGTTTAAAAGCTCACACTGTCTCTTATTACTGTTTAACGTATTAAGAAAAATGCTACAATGCAATCTAAAATGCTGTTAACTAAGTAAAAAGCCATAATATCACTTAATATAAAACAAACTATACCTAAAAAATCAGCAACCCTTATCTTACTGCCCCATAGATTGGCTGAAAGATTATCAATCCCGACGTGAAATTTCCATCAGTTATGTGAAACAGAGGTGAACAAGAGCTGCAACTCTGTGTCTGTTCTTCACTTTTTCCTGTTTCAATCGTTCAGGTGGTCAGCCCACTTGAACGGAACAGTAATAAGGTGGGTATAAACATGCATCTCCCCTTCTATGACATCAACCTGTTCACCTTTAATGTGTATGGTCAGCTTTACTATCTCACTTAAAGGCATATTTTTTCTATAATTTTCTTTTAATAATATCTTAAGGAATTGTTCAGTGTAAAAATAAAAACTGGGTAAATAGATAGGCTGTGCAAAATAAAAAATATTTCTAATATAGTTATTCAAAAATGTAATCTACAAAGGCTAGCGTGACTTGATATGTAACATAATAGCCAGAACACTTCCTGCTTTGCGTCTCTCTTGGTTTCCACTGATTGGTTACAAGGCAGTAACCAATCAGTGACTTGAGGGGGGGGGTTTCAATTGGAGTAGACCCTCGCACACCTGTAGGTGTATAGCTTTGCTCGGTGCACAGTGAATGGAGGATACGGTGACCTCCTAGTAACTGAAGCGAAAAACCACACTAGCACACGAGACTTGTATCTGCAGCGCAAGCCCATGCAAAAGTTTTTACTGCGGTGGTGCAACGTTTCGGGGCTCTGCCCCTTTGTCAAGCACGTTTACTGCACCACCGCAGTAAAAACTTTTGCAAGGGCTTGCCCTCCAGATACAAGTCTCGTGTGCTAGTGTGGTTTTTCGCTTGAGGGGGGGGCACATGGGTTATAACTGTTGCTTTTTAATCTGAGCTAAATTATAAGGATGAATTGGAAACTCACTGAACAGTTTTGTCCCATGTTGCCCAAAAAGCAGGACATAGTGTTTTGGATATTAGTGTTATGGATATTATGTCACTCCAGCTTTTATAGATTACATTTTTGGCTAATAACTATATCAGACCTATATTTTTATTTTGCACAGTCTATCTATTTATCCAATTTTTACTTTTACACTGAACTGTTTGTTTAAAGGCAAAGGAAAGTCTTTTTGCACTTGGGGGTGTCAAATGTTAGGCACCCCAAGTGATTGTATTTACTTGAAACCCCCTCTTCTGACTTCTCCTTTCTTCAAATTTCCCGGGGCAGATGCCTGCGCAGTAGAACAAAATAACTGACTTCTTAGTATGCAGGAGACGATGCGGTGCTGGATTTTTTTTACCTAAAATAGGGCTACAAGTCCGTTCTTAATTTCAAATTGAAATAAAAAATTGTTTAAACCAATACTACGGAACCTCTGTATGATTCCTAAAATTACCTAAGAAACTACTAGCAGAATATACGCCAAATCCTCTAGCGTTTGACACGAGGAAAAAGACACTTTCCGGAAGCACCATCCACCTGCAGCCATCACAACCGCCATCTGCAACGGACCCTTCCGTCTATAAATAAAACGACCAAGACCGGTGAATCTTCAACTACCTGACCGGCATACTGCTAAAGGAGGACTGCAATACCGAATCCCATTCATCCGGCTTTAAGACGCTCGCAAAATTAACCCTTCCGGTAAGCAGAACCGTCACCCTCCTTCATCCACATACCAGCGATTGTGCACTATTTCTGATTTTTTTCCCGCTAGGTATACTGCTACCGAAATCCAACGAACCAGGATAAAGACACAGCCGCTAGTAATTAAATTTGAAAAACCCGACAATTACATGTGAGTAGTTCTTGAAGTGGAAATTACCCTTATTACAAGGATAATACACTATCGGGATATTTCCTTTTTTCTTTTAGGTATTTTAGGTAAAAAAATCCAGCAGCGCACCGTCTCCTGCATACTAATTAGAAATATACTAGTGGGCCTGTGGATCCACTGATTTTATCGGTGCAGCTTAAACCCCCTGTCACTCATAAGCGCGGCCCTTCATCTTTTCAACTTATTAACTGACTTCTTAGTTAAAGTTCAGCTTTTCGCTCCGCTGTGTATGCGCAGCTACGCAAAGAAAGAGGAAGATGGAAGTGGATCGCTCCGTGGTGCTCACTGCTATAACCCCGGGCCGGTGCAGTTTTCTAATAAGAGCACTGGCCTGGGGTTTCAGGTAAACACATTCACTTGGGGGTGCCTAACATTTGGCACCAAGTGCAAGAACACTTTCCTTCTTCTTCTCCTCTATAGCTTTTAGGTTCTATATCAGTAATATGTATACTATTAAATATTCAAGCTTCCTTTTGAGCATGGTATCAAAGCTAAGCCTACAACATAGAGTTAGAGAGCTAAAAAAACAGGACGTTAAGTTCTGTTATGTTAGACATCCAGTCACTCCAGCCATTATACATTACATTTTTAGCTAATTAACTATATTAGAAACATTTTTTTATTTTGCACAGCCTGTCTATTTACCCAGTTTTTATTTTTACACTGAACTGTTCCTTTAAATAGCAACTCCTTCTCTTTCAGTGATCTTAAACTAGCAATGCAATCAAACCTCTCTTTTAATGATGGGGTCTGGGTGCTCCAAACACTCAATAATTGTCATTTGATGCTGAAGTGCCAGATTAGGATCTTGTTGAATAACATATGTAAGTGCCTTTAAACCTACAAAAAACAAGACTTCATATCAGTTACCAACATCAGAGTAATGCATTTGTGACCTTGTGGGTTGTTTAAAAACAAGTTCACAAGGCCACATTGAGTTTAACCTGGACACAGAATGCAGGTGGATTTATATTTCTGTAAGCAGCAGAAGGTTAGCATCAGCATAAGTAACAATTTAGCCTACCCACTAAGCACTACAGTGATATAATATTGGCAGTCCAAGTGTTGTAGTCATGCTTGTAAGTAATCAACTGATTAGGAAGTTTAACTACAATAATACTGATAACACCAGCAAGCATAAAAGATAAAATATCAGGACAGGAAGAAAAAGGAGTGAGGGGAAAAAGGCAACTAAACAGATGAGCATGGCAGTTAGAATCAGAAACAGAGTAAGAATATATCTTGTAGAAATGACAATTATACAATACTGTTATAGTGTCCTTACCTAAATACTTAAGGTTGATCTTTGGGGACAGCACAAATTTTCCAATACATTTTGCTGCCTTTTCGAATAAATCTGCTTTTGGGTAAATCGTATAAATAGTTTGCACACACTCAAACAAAATGGCTGAAAAATAAAGACTTCATTTACTTTCCGTAAAAACACAAGAGTATGTTTATCAAGCAATTTGCTGGTGTTTAGCTTAAATACTTACCATAGGTGATGTTGTGATTTATTTCTGCCCTCCTTAAAGATTCATCCAACACATCATAGATTAGCTCACTTGTCCTACAATTGTAAAGGAGAAGAAAAAATAGGATTGAATACCATAAACATACAAATCTGTGTTTTAGATTATATTCAATGCCAACTACAAATATTGTTTTGCTATAGAGCTGAAAAACCAGTGTTTTAAAAAAACAATATGACAAAGAAAAAATGTCCTGTGTGCAAGTTACTGACCTCACTCACCCCAAGTGCCCTCTATCTAGATCAAAGGCTTTCTTTTCAATTCCCTGTACCTACAAGTACATTAATGCAAAGCAGCTGCCAGTCCCCAGTTACAGTTTCTCTTGTGTAAAATGGAATTAAAGCATCAAAGTATGTTATGGTTTAAAATATTGTTGGTTTCCAGCTGTAGCTCTATAAAACTTGAAGTCTCATCCACAATGTCCTTCAAGATCAGCTTCCAAGTCTAGGACAATACATGGGTACTGAATTTCTGGTGCAGGAATGGATTAGCAGCATCCAAACAAGCCCCAGCAAATGAGGTAGGGGGAAAACTGAAAGGAAATATTTAGCTGCATAGAGCTGCTATTTATGTTCTGTGCTGTAGGTAAGAATTATCCAATCACAAAAAAATCTGTAAACGTTATTTTATCAGAAACCAAGGTATTTACAAAAATATTTAACGTGCAGACATTTTTATAGTGGGGTACTACTTTTTTTTTTTTTTTTGAACACCAGTTGCTATCCAAATGTATTACAAAACCTACCTAGGGTCATCTTTCCCTAGTAATCTCAAGATCCTCAGGAGCTGAATCTGAAGCCATGGTGCTGGGACACTATGATAATTAAAATCTGCAGGCAGTTTTCCTCCAACTACTTGCTTTAAAATGGTAATGAAAGAGCCAGTCAGGTCCTTGTAACCAGATGGGTTGTCCTGCGAAACACAAATAACAAAAACACGTTTTTTTTTTTTTGGCATTGCCTGATAAAAAAAAAGTTTGCATATCAATGCAGTGGGACCATATTTAGACACTATGCTTGGTGGCCAGACAGAGCCTAAAATAATAGTACTGTTTTTCAAAGGGAGGTCATGGTTTACCTATTGGTGAACTGCATTGGGGTTACACAGTTAATTTCATAGAATGAAAGAGAAGCTGCAGGTTCTACCTTGATCACTTGGTAATATATGTGAAGTGAAGCAGCCATGACGCCAACATCTCGGTCACAAAGTGCTTTCTTGAACTTCTCGTGGATGTGCTGAACTTGAGTGGGCGCTATCAGATAGAATTTATATAATGCCAGAACTGCTTTCCTCCGCACAATTTCTCTAGTGACAACAGAGCAAACAAGCAAACATATCAGCAGGCGATTGTAAATCTGTCTATTTGTGGGCTCACAAATCAAATTGCTGCAGCTTTTGTAAAACAGGTAGTTCATCTTTACTTTTAGCATGCTATAGAATGATCAATTCTTAGCAGCTTTTGAATTGTTTTTCACTTTTATTCTTTATAGTGTTTTAATTATTTTGCCTATTTTGAGCTTTCAAATAGGGGTTACTGACCTTAGCAGCCAAAAACACCTTTGCACTGTGAGGCTACATTTTATTGTTTATCTTTTTATTCAGGCCCTCTTTTATTCATATTAAAGTATCTTATTCAAACTGCTACTTGGTTGCTAGAGTAATTTGCCCCTTGCAACAAAATAGCTTCTGAAATTCCCAACTGAAGAGCTGCTGAACAGCAAGATAAATAATTAAAAAAAAACACAAATAAAAAAATAAAAGCAGCTGCAAATTATCTCATAATATACTCTCTACATCAGTGATCCCCAACATGTTGTTCACCAACACCTTGGATGTTGCTCCCAGTGTCCCCAAAGCAGGTGCTTATTTTTAGATTCCTGGTTTTGTGGCATGTTTTGGTTGAATAAAAATAAGATGTACTACCAAACAGTGCCTCCTATAGGCTGCCAATCCACAGAGAGTATACCAAATAACCAATCCTAGCACTTATTTGGCATCCCCATCTTCTTTCATGCTAGCTCTGTCACAGCACAGCTTTTTTCTACAGTTTAAACCTAAATGTGACTGACATACGTATGCTATAATACAGAGTCACACATCGATACAATAGTGCCTTACACGCTGAGAGACTTGCGCCTCTACCGAATCCTATGAGGCGATCATCATAGAACCCGAACATGCAGACCTCGGCATCACCGGAAACCTACCGCATCATTAAAATCAGTTCTACCCAGATTTGATCAAAATATTAACTTCGTTACAAGAGAAGATATACACAAATCTCCAGCAGGCATACAAGGCTACTCTGCTCCAAATCAGACCATATTTCCATACTGCTTACATTAGCATACAGACCCATTCACAAATAATCCAGACCAATCTCAATAGTAAAAGCATGGCTACAAGATGCCATACTCGCTCTACAAGATTGTTTTGAATGCACAGACTGGAAAATGTTTAGAGATGCCACTACTTATGAACATGAAACAGACTTGGACGAGTACACAGACTCAGCGACTGGCTACATGGAGAAGTGCATTGAAGATGTTGCCGTTTTCAAAAAATAGTATAATCCAGGCAAATCACAAACCCTGGTTTTCCACAAGCTTCGCAACCTATCGAAGATCAGAGATCTCGCTTTCAAGTCAAAAGACAGAGAGGCCTACACAGCAGCTAGAGCCAATCTATCAGGGGCCTTTAAAGAGGCAAAGCAAGCATATGCAAAGAAGATTAACAACCACTTTCTACTATCTAAAGACACACGGCGCATGTGGCAGGGCATTCAAGCCATTACAGGATGCAAATTTGCACGTCAAATAAGCAGCAAAGTGGCAACCTTGCCGAATGAACTGAACAACTTCTTTGCATGTTTTGAAACCGAAAACAGGAAACCTACAAGGAAAATGACCTCCTTCCAGAATGACCAGGCTCTCTGTTTTACCAGCGAGGAAGTCAAGACGACCCTTCGCAGAATAAACCCACGGAAGGCAGCACGACCTGACAACATCTCAGGTCATGTGCTACAGGAATGTGCTGAATAGCTTGCAGACATTTTCACTGATATCTTCAATTCATCCCTGAGCTGAGCTGTTGTTCCAGCATGCCTAAAAACCACCAAAATCATCCCTGTGCCAAAAAAGTCTACTGTGTCCTGCCTCAATGACTACCAGCCTATAGCACTCACGCCTATCATCAAATGCTTTGAGAAGCTTGTACTGAAAAATATGAAAACAAAAATCCCACAGAACCTAGACCCGCTACAGTTTGCCTACCACCCAAATCGCTCCACAGATGATGCAATTTCAACTGCCCTTCATTTCACCCTCCCTCTCACCTTGATGAAAAGGACACATATGTATGCTATTTATTGATTTCAGCTCAGCATTCAACACTGTTATCCTGCAGCAGTTGGTAAGGAAGCTTGAACTGCTAGGCATAAACACTACCCTCTGTAACTGGATCCTAGACTTTCTGACTGATAGACCCCAATATGTGTCAATAGGGGATCACACCTCTGCGGTTCTAAAACTGAGCATAGGCTCGCCCCAAGGATGTGTGCTTAGCCCACTTCTATTTACCCTGCTGACACATAATTGCACTGCCCAGTACAGTGCAAATCACATTATCAAGTTCGCAGATGATACAACAGTAGTAGGTCTTATTAGGAAAAATGATAAGTCTGCATACAGAAAAGTAAGTCATTTGGCAGACTGGTGCCAGAACAACAACCTGACTCTAAATGTTGAAAAGACAAAAGAAATGGTTGTTGACTTTAGAAATAACTCTGCTACTCACCTACCACTGTTCATCGATGGCTCCCCAGTTGAGATACTCAACAGTGTGAAGTTCCTAGGAGTACATATGGCAGGCGACCTCTCCTGGACCCTAAACACCAACTCTATCACAAAGAAAGCTCAACAACGCCTTCACTTTCTATGGAAGCTAAAGAAAGCCATGCTTCTCCCATCAATTCTCACAACATTCTATCGAGGCACCATCGAGAGTGTTCTCTGCATCTACATCACACTATGGTTTGGAAACTGCACTGTCGCAGAACAAAAATCTCTGCAGCGGATTGTGAAAACTGCAGAAAGGATCATAGGAGAACCTCTCCCACCCATCTCCCACCTCTACTGGAAACACATTATGCGCCGTGCAAATATCTTAGCAAAATACATTTCTCACCAGTCTCATTCTCTGTTCTCTCTCTTGCCACCTGGAAGAAGGTTCCGCAGCATTCAAACTAGAACTGCTAGACACTACAAAAGCTTCTTCCCACAAGCAATTAAGAGTCCTTAACACGATAATATTGTAAAACTAAATGTTCTCTGCACCTGTCACCTTATGTGTATCCTCAAATGCTATTTCTTTATGTAAATGCACCATGGGGGGGAGGCCTGAGTGAAATGTGATTTTGATACGCTGTATAACTGTGTCTGTATTGACAAATAAAGGAATCTTGAATTACTTTGAATGCTGCAGCTTGTCTTCTATCAGTGGTAGGGCAGCTGGAATCATTTCCTTTGGAAAGATTTGGCTTACGACAGTAAGTGCCATGCATACTTCAACCAGGTTGGTGCTTTGCAGGTCCTGTTGGCAAACAATAATGTTAAGAGAAGAGAAAGGATGTAAATTAAAGGTACATGAATACAAACTCTGTCTAAAATATATCCGATGATGAGGATGTACTCTGTACCTAATAATTTTCTTAGCTTTTGTATATTGTGGTACTAATTCCATGCAGTCTTTTTAACATGCAATGTGTGTGCCTGACACCACAAAGAAATCGAATGTTTGATGCCTGAGAAACTAATCTGCTAACTAGCAGGGCTACACCAAATGGTGTTTGCGTTTCAGTGGAATCCCATTGGGGTTTTTTTTTGTTTTGGCTGCATCCTTGATGTTCAGTCAGTCTGACTCCAAACCCTTACATGATATGCATAGTTATAAAAAATGGCAGCTGGTTTTCTTACTCTGGGTCTTAGTTCAGCTTCTCAGTTCCATAATAGTGCCTTTCTTTAAAAAGTATTTTTAAGAGTACAGTATAAGAATAATGCAAAAATCGGTACCAATAACGAATGAGAGAACTGTGCATCTTTTTTGACTTAACATTTAACCTTATTAGATGTAATTCTGCACTAATAGAAGGAAACAAGTGGTGTATGAATTACCACCTAAGCTCTTTTTCTTAAAAAAAAAAAAAAGACATTCTTGACCACAAGCTACAGATATTAGGATAACTAGATCCCTGCAGAATCACCCCTTTTAGCCACTTTAAAAAGTATTTTCCCTTGATTTATAATGGCAAAAATGATCTGCTTCCTCTCCTGAAAATACCTCCCTCTTGCTTCGTTCTGCAGAGCATTGTAACTAAAAGGCAAGCTTGCAAATTAACCTATTAGATTTAGAGTGGTGCTTTGACAAAGAGTGTTCAGAGAATAACAGCAAAAGAATACAAGAAGAATGTTAACGTTACCTTTAAAACTGTATTCACTAACAAAAGCAATAGTTCATGGTTTTCATGCAGGAATAAGGACACTGCCAGGTACCCTGCAAACACCAAAGTACATGCTGCAGTCAGTGAAACAATAACACATATGATAATAACAATGTAGGCAAGGAAATGGGTGATAGTGATTCAGGACACTTATGGTCCCATTTACTAACAAAGGTACTAACTTGCGCAACTACAGTTACGGATAACAATTTTGTGTTTTAGCACATTGCAGACTGATCATAGCTAATCCTTGACTGGTTACTACTTGCAACTGAACCATGTTCATAAATCAAACTAAGAACCTAGAACATGTACAAACAGACATCTATGTAACTGTTTTACCAGCTATTCATCTCCTTTAATCCTTCTGAGCTGCAATACTCTTTACCAACATAGTGTGCTGCCACTACTTGCTGCCTTTTTAAGAACGCTACATGGCTTTTTTTTATAATACATTAGGAACAGATAAAACGTCTATCCAAAATTAAACTGTGAAGATCACTCATTGGGTTATACATACTAGTACGTTACACATACTATGTACAGAGGGAATCACCTGTTTCTGAAAGTCCAAAAATAAAATCCCATTATCCGATCCACTACTGAAAAAGAAACGTTTCTTATATACTTTAATTACCAAATCTTCTGCACTTCAACTCCTCCCCCACTCGCATATACTTTTCGCATTCAAAAATCTTAGACGGCAGTGGCTCCTCTATTTAAAAACAAGCATCCCTTTTTCCGAATTCTGAAGTGTGGGAAAGCAGCTCAGGGGTTCATTTATGTATTTCCAACCTCGCTACTACCTTGCTCTTTAAAACTTGGGGGAGGGGTGCTCATTTTTAAGTAAAGCAACCACTGGTCATCTAAGATTTGTGCAGGCTGAAGCCTATGCACGTGGAGAGAAGTTCAGAAGATCATGTTTTTGGTTTTGTTTTTTATAAAAAAAACTGTACAGATTTTGTAATTTAAGTATAATGAAAATATGTTTCTTTTTCAACAGTGGACTTGATAATAGGATTTTATTTTTTACTTTGCATCCTCACCAAACAAATGGATCTTTACCAACATTTGGCCAAATTGGGATAGTCCAATAATTTGGTCCCAAGCCAAAGATCAGATCATAATGGGAACCAAGGGAGATCTGCCTGCAAAAGTCTACATCAACATGGCAATACAATCAACTTCCCAACAGGATTTTTTTCAGCAACACAGCATGGCCAATTTTCAGCCAGAAATCTGTTTGGCATGCAGCCTGGAGGGCCTCAGACAAGTGCAGAATTGCAAAGTTTTATTGGCCCATGTATGGCCACCTTTCATTTTTAACTTGAGGCTGCAATAGTTTTCTAGGCTCTCTGGATAGCAATTTCCAGATAATGGATTCCATAGCTATATTTAGTAATACAATATGTTACATTTAAAGACCAAGAGGAGATACTTATTTCAACCACTAATTGAAAAATAAGACTTTTATTCAATGTAATTATTCTAATAAAAAATGTTGTTTGTGTTTATACTATAGCTATTAATTCACAGCAACTGTCTATATAGTACTGCAAATAGTAACAGGAAAGCAATTGAATCAACTGTAGAACAGAAGTGCATATAGAGACTGATACTTACCTACTCTTTTTTCAAGCAAATTCCCTTGTTGGGCCAACTTGATTGCATGAATGTAACCAAATCCAGATTCATATCCCAGCATTTCACAGTAAATAAATCTTACCATGCATTCCTTCATCTGCCTCTAAAATAGAGATGTGTTTTGAATTTTTTTCTATTCATGCCAGATTTACATATCTTTATCTATCTAAACAGCATTTTAATATCTTATTTAACAGTAAAAAAACATTTAAGTCATGTGATTACAGAAACATGATGCATTGTGAAATTGTTGTTTATTGTAACACTGATTCTGGAACTTGTGAATTCAAAAAAATCTACAATTAAAGGGGTTGTAAACCCAACTGTAACTGCCCCAAAGCTCCCCCTTGTTTTCTATAGAAGTTGCTAAAAATTGTAATTAAATTGTAATTAAAGATGCAAGAACATTCACCAATAAGAATTCTACTGATCAAAAACTTCATTATAAATGCAAAAGAATTGACCAGTGGGAATGCTGATTGCAAACACTAGATCAGACATCTTGCTGTTATCATAAGAGATGATGTCATGTTTGTCTTAATTAAATCACACTGGAATGAAACATGGAGATAAAGGACAGACTTGTGCATAAGGTTGGTGGCACACGGGGAGATTAGTCGCCAATTGATAAATCTTTGCTGCTGCAGGCGAATAATCTCTCCGAAATGCCTTCCCACCGGCAAGAATGTGAATCACAGGTGGGATGGCATTCGCATTGCTTCGTTTTCCTTGCCTTACAGGGAAACTTCGGGCGATTTCGGAAAGTGAAGCAACGAGAATTGCATCCCACCGGTGATTCACATTCTTGCTGGTGGGAAGAATATGGAACCTCCCTGTGCCAACAGCCTACAGCTTCCAGTTGCAGGAACAAAGAACAGGGAGCCAGATTTACTCAGATGACCTGGGATTCTCATTACAGGAGTTTTTGCTTTTTAATGCTGCCATTGGCTGTGGAGATTTGGGAAAGTGTTTTAAGAAAACAACCATGATGTTGCATTATTACGGGCTTCATAGTCCAGCAACAACTAGTAACGTTTGGTTGAGCAGGGCAGTACAGCAACCCTTATAATGCAAGACACTTTGAATAACCATAAGAATACCTGCAAAAAGAAAACAGATGAAATTCCAAATGAACTAACAGACATTCCAGTGTCTATGCTCTTCCCTCTCACTAGGTAGAAGAAGATCCTACTTAGAGGGTCTGTCTATTAATTCCAAACTAGCAGAGGACTGTTTTAAAGAAGGAGCAACTTTCTGCTTCCAAGCACTCACATGTGCCTTTATTTTAATGGTCAAGACCAGGGCCGCCATTAGAAATCACGGGGCCCCGTACAACAAAATTTCCGGGGCCCCGTGCCCCGCCCACCCCAGATCCCACCCACTCTACACCACAGTTAAACCACCACACAGACATCAGCGCTAAAAAAGGCAACACACACAAGTTATAAAAAGCTATTGATGGTAAGGGTCCCCTTATAAGTTAAAAAAAACTGTGGCACAAAGGCCCCCATAAAAGTTTTTTTTGGTAAAAAAAAAATTGGTGGTCAGTGCCCCCCCTACAAGTTAAAAAAAATTGGCGCCATGGCCCCCCTTAAAAGTTTTTTTTTAAAAAACAACATTGGGCCCCCCCTTCCAAGAAAAAAAACAATTGGTGCCTCAAAGAATATTTTTAAAAAAAAAAAAAAAAAAAAAACATTGGCGCCAGGGCCCCCCTTACAAGATAAAAAAATTTGGGGCCCCAGAGAATATTTTTAATAATAAACATTGGTGACAGGGCCCCCCTTACAAGTTAAAAAAATCTGGGGCCCCAGAGAATATTTTTTTAAAAAAACATTGGTGGCATGGGCCTATAGAGAATTAAAATAATAAATTTGTGGCCAGGGGATTTTAAAAAAAATTGGTGTTCAGTAGAATTGAACTCGTGGCTTCAGGACTTCAACTTCGCCTCCTTTCATGACAACGGGTCTTTTCGCAGCTTCAGGACTCCAATTACGGCTGTTTTTGTGACTTCGGGTCTTTTCGTCGCTTCTGGACTTAAATTTCAGCTGATTTCGCCGCTTCGGATCTTCGGGATCTTTCGGGACTTCAGCTGTTCAGCAACTCGGCTGTTCGGGTTTTTGGGGACAGAAGAGAAGAGGAGACGGCACGGCTTCAGCGCGGATAAGGGGGGCCCGGCTTTTTGAAAAGTGCAGCCCCTTCAGGCCCCGGGCCAGTACAGGAGTACCCCCTGTGCCCACTGATGGCGGCCCTGGTCAAGACTAATAACACTAATAAGAGAAAAACATTGGGGGTAAGGTTTATGAACTCCTAAGCAGTGTCAGACTGGGCTGCCAGAGTACTTTTCCCCAGTGTGCACTGGAGCACAAAGCATAAATTCGTTTCTACCTTTTCCAGGTTCTGTTTGCATTTCAATTATTCACAGCAGTGGGAAAGATAGGAAAGAGTAGATTCAGGAGTCTGTGACTATGACTAAGGCCAGATGTATTGGCACACATAAGCAGGAGAATCCAGGGAGGCTCATAAACTATATGGAGCTGGCAGGGAGATTTTCTTGGGAGCTGTAAACAGCAAAGCAATACACATGCTCCACCTGCATACTCTTTTTCTGTCTGTATCCACTGTATTGCTTGTTGAAAGCTTTTACTAGCAATAATGCAACAGACAGAACACACAGGAGAGCACAGCTGCCCACATAATGTTAGTCCTGACTGTGTCTTTTTGGAAGCAGCCACTATGATTGCTGAGCTTTTTATATTAACCAGATACATTTGTACAATGAATGTCTGAAACATGGGGATAGCAGGGTTTTTTTAATAATAAGAAGAAATGGTATGAGGACTCTGGCTGGTGGGCCCTTGGTCACCCATTCTGAAACTGCTCCTAGGGCTGAACCTCTGGAATTCAGTAGAAGCTTTGCAGGTTTCTACATTTTTTTTCTAATGTGATTTATGTGCTATCAATCCTAATCGACTGAGCTATTATTTCACTTTCTTAGAGGGGGTCTTTTATTAAAGACCATAATCTTACAAGTGCCAAACTATAATATACACCCTTGTCTTTACATTGCCTGCTATACCTTGTGTACTTTTACACTGCGCTATGAAGATTTGCGTGCAGGAATCTGTGTACTTTTGGTGTCATGGCTGGGCACACAGCTCCTTTTTGCACCTTTATGCACACGATTCGGAACTAGACACTGTCTTGGAACCACCAAGTACAAAAAACTACTTATGACAGTCCCATTAAAAAAATGAAAAAAGATAAAAGAAAAGCTATGTATCTGAGGCCTAATAGCAATTAAAGGGATTGCTAACCTTCAAACATTTTTTTTCAGTTCAGTTGGTTTCAAGATAGCTCACCGGAAATAAAGCCCTTTTCCATTTACTTTCTATTTTTCTAATATTGAAGTATAAAGTTTCCTTTTTCACCTTCTAAAGCAGCTCTGGGAGGGGTAACTGTTTTAAATTGATGCATTTAGTTGATACATTTGTTATCTTTGTCCCTGCTGAGCAGAATCCCTGAGTTTTAATAAAGGCAGCTGTTAGAATTGATACAATAGTTCCTAATATTCCAAAGATACTGCTGAGAAATGTATCAACTGATTCTATCAACTAAATGTAGCAAATTGTAACAGTTCAGATTCTCCTGGATCACTGAGCTGCCAGACTTTGAAAAAAAGTCTTTGTTTATGGTGAACAATCTGAAAACAACTGAACTGAAAAAGTGTTTAGAAAGTGAAAAACCCCTTTCAGCACTCTGTATGCCCATGTGTATCAGAATGTATCCAAGTATTTGCTCAAACACAGAACCACCAGTGTTGTAAAATACCAGTACACAAAATTGCCAGATCATAGAGTCATAATCACAGTTTGTTACCAGCGTCGTGTTTGGAGAGGAAACAGTTATTTTCAAATTAGCAAGCTCCTGCTGAATTAACTTTTCTTCTTCCTAAAAATATAAGCAAACAAAAAGGTAGTGTATATTATTTCCAAGTAAATCAAATGCCTACATTATAAGTACATAGTACAAGTTTAAAATGTGCGCACAAAATATTTATTTTATTTTTTTGGGCACATAGCTGAGAAGGAATTAGAGGGAACACGGATATAACTATTTTAGGAGCTCTCTTGGTTACTTTTTGGATGACTGAAGCTTCAAGGCTGGTGGAAAAAACATCAACAACATTAGGAACTCTTACCAAGAAAGCTAACAAAACAGCGACAAGTTGGGGAAACACTTAAATATGTATAAAACTATGGTTATAGCAGAGAAGACTGACAGTTTTACAGCTGTCAGTTAAGACATTCGGTTGTTTGCCTCCTTTGATTAGTTATAAACAGCAGCAAGGAAAGAGCCTTTGAACGGTGGGGTTGACAGCCAGGAAAGCAAAATGACCAGACTGAAGCTGTCTAACATCTGACATATTTCGGGATCCAATTCATTAAAAAGGAAATTTTTGTTTAAAGTTGATTTAGAAAAGCTGAGTGGGGGGAGAGCAGCAATGCCTACTTCAATGCTACAAAGAATGGCTGATGAATATCTAAATGGCAGAAGCTCTATCTGTCATAGAACTACAACTCCCAGATGCCCTGACATCCTGCTGGAGGGCTGCAGGTTGGACAGTGTTAGATTATACAAAGTGAAACACTCAGTGGATAGATAGATAGATAGATAGATAGATAGATATGATAGAGATACTGTAAGCAGCCAGGTTATAAATAAGTAAGAGGAGCTAAGGGTCTCCTTGTCACGTGGCCTCCTCTCCTTGTCACGTGGTCTGGAGTTGTTCCAGACAAGCAGGCATCAGCCCCTGGCACAGTGACACATGAGGGCCTGTAATAAGTGAGCCCAGTCCCCAATCCAATCGCCCTGCTCATAGTCACACCTGTCTGGAAGTGAGAGCCGTGATGCTACGGATGAGACTTCCCAGTTTAGAACTGGCCCCGGACGGCGAGTCCTGGAGGATAAGGCCAGGCAGCGCGCTCAGAGTCCTTTCTACGATCTCACTCATCTTACTGGCAGTGAGACTTCATGACAGCAGCAGCCGGCATCTTCCTTCCCTTCTTCCGGCTACATTCAAACTCACAAAGCTTTACCCACACAGGACACGGCGCACACTGACAGCTGAACGGATCAGCGTCCCAAAGCAGCCAGCAGGGGGCAGGCGATACTCGCTACACAGCAGGGAACATAGAGGAGGAGGGCATGGGCAGAAAGATGTATTCAACCTGTATTAAACCTGTATTCATTGCCGCTGCTAATAATGGAAATTGCTGTTTAAATCGTTAGGTTTATACGAATACGTATATATTTCACAAATAAGATATAGCACATCTTTAACTGCAGATCATCTAGCTTCGTTGGAATGAAGTATGTGTGTTTAGGCAGTGTCTCACTTGCTGTAACATTTCTAATCTAGAGCCTGTGAGTTGTGTCCAGAACAACTGTAGCCAATTGGTCACCCCCACAGTGCAGGTACCTTGGTACATCCCAACTGGGGCTCATTTATCAACACTGGGCAAATTTGCCCTTGGGCAGTAACCTATAGCAGCCAATCAGTGATTAGCTTTTTGAAACCAGCTGCAAGTAGAACAATGAATGCAGCTATCTGATTGGTTGCCATGGGTTAGTGCCCATGGGCAAATTTTCCCAGCATTGATAAATGACCTCCACTAGTCCCTTAGGAGAATGAATAGTGCAGCAACTTCTGATCTAGTTCCCTTTAACAGTGTGTAACTCCCAGTCACCTGTTTTTCTCCACATACCTGTATCTTCCTCCTGCCCAGGCCCGGATTTGTGGAAAGGCCACCAAGACCGGGGCCTAGGGTGGCAGGATTTAAGGGGGCGGCATGCTGCCCAACCACACCCACATTGGTTCAAAAATACTGGGGATGCGTAGGAGATACAATCGTTTTTTAAACTTCCCTTGCACCATTGCTCCGGTCCCAATAATGAAAATGAGTGCAAATAAGGCCCGGGCCTAGGGCGGCAGGATTTTAGGGGGCGGCATGCTGCCCAACCACAACCACATTGGTTCAAAAACACTGGAGGATGCGCTGGAGATACAATAATTTTTTTAATTCCCACGCGCCAATCCCCATTGCTCTGGTCCAGATGATGAAAATTTGCACAAATAAATGGGAGGGGACAGGGGCGACAAACGGCAGTGGGCCTAGGGGCACCCACTGCGTAAATCCAGCTCTGTGCTTGAGGATGAGAGGGGGTGTTGTGTCATCAGTGGAAGACCTCACAACTGAGATGGGGACCCAGAGGGGTGAGGGGGCCCCTGAGATGACAACCCCAGTGTGTCCCAGACCCCCCAGTCCAAAAATGGCAACACTGCTCTTGACAATAACAAATGGGTGCTTAATATATACTGTATGTTGTAATAATTGTGGCCATCTGAAATGTCATCTATGGCACAGAAATTATTACTAGTTTTATTATAAGACATGTAACACACCAGACCAGCAGTTGTGTCCTTGGTATCTAATGTCAAATGTTGCCCTTAATGAGGATCAGGGCAACCTGTCACCATTGGTTTCAGGTTCCACGGGAATGTTATGTGCACAGCATGTTAAAGGAGCAGTAACACAACAAATGAAAATATTTTAAAGTACTTAAAATTTAATGTATTGTTGTCCTGCACTGGTAAAATTGACGTTTGCTTCAGAAACGTTACTATAGCTTATATAAACAAGCTGCTGTGCAGCCATGGGGGCAGCCTTTGAGTGTGAAAAAGGCAAAAGTTACTTAGTAGATAACAGAAAAGTTCCCATTGTATTCTACAGAGCTTATCTGTTATCTGCTTTGTAAACCTGTAAAACTTTGACTTTTTTGGTGTTACTGACCCTTTAAGGCAGGCTGCAGCTTCATACTCCACTATGACAGCACATAGAGCACCACTGTTTAGACAGAGAATTGACAAATCACCCGTGACCTAAAAGAAACAGTAACACCAAAATATGAAAGTGTTTTAAAGTAATGAAAATATCATGTAGTGTTGCCCTTCACTGTTAAAACTGATGTGTTTGTTTCAGAAACAATTTCATTTTTTGATGTTACTGGTCCTTTAAGAGTTTAAGATTTGTTAAAATATTGAAAGAGGCAAAGGAGAAAAGCAAATAATTTCCAAACAAATGAAAATAAAATCCAAGACCAATTGAAAAGTTACATCAATAACAAAGATGAAAAATGTAAATAAAATATGGAAATTATTCAATTTTATTTGCTACTAATTTTTTTCTCTATCTGATGTTTCAAACTCAAACCTCAAATTGATTTCAATTTAAAAAAGGCAATAAGGATTGTGAGAAGATTTAGATACACTAACGCCCAATTTGTGTTTGCAGTATTACACAGAGCATTATGTAGCCCCCTTTGCCATTTTGTTCTTTTCCTTCTAACGTTTACATTTAGCCATGGCGTCACATGAAAACCTGCTCCATCCAGAGGCACTGCTCCTGAAACATGATTAAGTAGACTTGTTATTTCAAGCTTGTAGGTGACTCACTGCCTGTTAACAATGGGTTTTTATGTCTTTTATAAGAGATAACAGATTCCACCAATCAGATGTCTTTGGCTTTACGTCAGAAGCTAATTCAATTTTCATTTTACAAACTGAGCCATGAATAGATCAACAAGAGAAGCACATTAAGCAGACTTCAAATAATATTTACTGAATTATATTACGTATCCCTAGCTCACATAAACTATGATATATAAATATATATATATATATAATTTTTTTTTTTTTTTTTTTTTAGAAGATATATTCATTTGGATAGATAAATATATACAAATAAAACATTGCAGCAATTTGTTTCAGTGTCAAGGATTAGGTAGGGGGCGCTGCTGAGACTGAAGGGAGAAGGTGAGACCTTTAGGCAGTGTGGCATGTCACAGCAGGCACTGGCTGTGTCCACAGAACACAAATGGAAAGGCAGAAACAGGGAGACGAGGGCGTAGTCGGCTGGAACAGGTGCAGAGTGAAGCAGGACGGAGCGGGTGAAGGCCAGGACCAGACTGGACAGGACAATGAGGGTGTATATGGGGGGCAGACCAAGAGGATGAGAATGGACGGTGCAGAGTACAAGACAGTGGGAGGACAGGATACAGAAGGACACTGGAGCAGAAGGAGACTGGATAGCAAGATAGCAGGGGAGGACTGAATAGCCAGAGAGGACTGAAAAACTAGAGTAGACTGGAGCAGAGGGAGACTGGAGCCAGGCCCGGATTGGCAATCTGTGGGTTCTGCCAATTGCCAGAGGGGCTGCTATAAGGTCTCATTGAAAGTCAGTATTTTGTGGGCTGGTGGGGGCTGTTTGGGCCTCTATGTGGGCTGAGTGGGCCTCTGTGTACCTGAAATGCCAGGGCCTAATTTAATTCTCAGTCCGGACCGGACTGGAGCAGAATAGCAATAGGAGCAAATAGCACTGGAGCATGAGAGAAAGAGAGAAAGAGAGAAAGAGAGAGACAAGGGAAGCTATAAAACAGGGTTCAAGGCAGAACAAGACAGGAAGCAGGAACAGGCAAGGCAAGGCAAGGTCAGTACAAGGTGAAGTCAGGGAAAGGTACAAGGTGGAATAGGAAATGAGAAAAGGCAAGGTAAGGTTCAGAGCAAGGTGAAGGCTGGGAAGGAACAAGGTAGGATAAAACAAGACAAGGACAGGCAGACCAATGCAAGGAGGAATAACAAGGAAAGAGGCAAGAGCTTGAACAACCTAGTTAGGGGCGCTGCCGCAGTACTAGGGAGACCATGTAATGCTCTGGAAAGGAGTGTTCTGAGGGCTGGCCTTAAATAGGGCAGAGTCAGCCCTGATTGGCTGATTGCAGCAGCTGGGCTGGGGCTGCAGAGGCCAATTAGGCTGCAGCTGGGCTGGGGCTGCAGAGGTCAGGCAACACATAGCGAGCAACCCTACAGGCTGCTCACCTGGCCAAATAGTTAAGGTAACAAGCCAGAAACCCAGCAATACCTGACATTCGTTAATATTATTGACTTTATGAAAATCAAGACAACGTCATCTGAGTTCATCTGAAGGTGTTTTCTCTGGCACCTGACAACCTTATTTTTGCCTCAAACAACAATCCCCTATACCACAACAAACATATTAAATACATAAATCTCCATACATATATAATGTATAATAGCTAGTTTAATACAAGATCATTTTTACCAGGCAGTAACCAATCAGAGACCTGAGGGGGGGGGCACATGGGCCATGACTGTTGGCTGGAATCTGAGCTGCATGCTGAGGATCAATTGCAAACTTACTGAAAAGTTATGACATGTGGCCCCCCTTCAAGTCGCTGACTAACTCAGCATTAGAGAGTGTTCTGGCTATTATGTTTGACATTCAGTCACTCCAGCCTTTAGATATTATATTTTTGGCTAACTAACTATATGAGAAACATTTTTAACTTTGCACAGCTTATCTATTTACCTAGTTTTTTTTTTTTTACACTGAACTGTTGCTTTAAAATAAAAGACCACCGTGTCTCCAGAGAGATAGTAAGGATAGAGGAGAATACATTTACTATAAAGCAGCTGACCTTACAATTATAGTTTATGTCAAAAACATGCATGAAATCAGTGTCCAGTTCCATATATTGTTGTTGACTAGGACCCAAAAGCAAAGAGTGGAGAGAAACTGTTAGAGTTAATATCCGTAGGGCAGGCAGAATGACGTGCAAGGTAAGGGCAGGTTGGAGGTGAGAGGGCGCCTACATGTCTCCCCCTGCCCGCCCATTTTGAACATTTTGAGTAATGCCTAATGCAGGCAGCATTCCATTCAAAGCACAGTCCATGGTTCTCTACTCTCCAAAACACAATTTGCACAATGTCCCAAGCAGTGACTAATCAATGTTTTTTTTTCACCTTGCACATTGTGAATGAGGCCTTTAGGCTAGAAATGCTACAATATCTTTTTGTTTATTTATATAGCAGCCCTTTAGCAAAGAAGATCTGTGCCTCCAAATATGTAACTTGTCCTGTCTTCTTTTTTGCTCATTCACAACACATGCTCTGTGCTGCTGGAACTTAAAAGATAGTCTAGCTTGGTCCTAGAATTTGAACTCCTGTGGCCAGCTTTGAATGGATGTATAATTTTTGTTATATGTCTGCTGAACCTCTGGGCTGGTAGGTTCACTACATACAATCCAACATAGGGTAGGATTTATTTTGCCTTTAACTCCTTTATTTTTTAGTTGACCTATAGATATTAACAGACTTGCAGTCATATAAAACAATGAATACTGAGTGGATACATTTGGCGGGTGAGGAGAGATGTGCTACAATGTAATTTTAATTGTAGAATAAACAATTGACTGTTATACTTCTTATAACACAGATTATTATGTTGTTTAAGAATCATAATTGGTTTTTGTAGTGCTTTCTTCATGGAGTAATTTCGAAATTCGAAGTTTTTTTACTTTGAATCCTTCACTCGAGCTTAATAAATGTGCCCCCTAGTGATGAGAGAATTTGTCCGAAAAATTCACGAAACTGCAAAAAAAAATTGCGCAAAATGCATTAAAGTCAACTGGTATCCGAATAATTTTAATGATCGACACGCACCGTTTTTTTCGATGCAGTTTTATGAAAACATTTGCAGTCGCGAATCCATGCCTGGTGAATGAATTTGCTCATCACTACACACACCTTGATAAATTCTGCATTTACACAGCTGTTTACACAATTTGTGTTGTTTCCATTTGTGTGTGTGTGTGTGTGTGTGTATATATATATATATTTATCTGTGTAAACAGCATAATCATCTGTATGACAGCTGTGCTGCCTCATATATTTCTAGTCATCCTATTTGCCTGTATTTACAACTCTAGTATGTTAACTCTGAATAATTTATTGGACTTCAGAGCTGTGGAGACAACAGAATTCTGTAATCTGATCCACAGCAGGTGCCACTGTAGCTCTGTTTCGGAAGGTCCTGTTAGCTGCAATATGACTCCGTTGTCCCTTATCCAGGCCCGGATTTGTGGAAAGGCTACCAAGACCCGGGCCTAGGATGGCAAGATTTTAGGGGGCTGCATGCTGCCCAATCACACCTATATTGGCCAGTAATCTAACTAGAGGGGTACGGGCCCTGGCGCGGGACTTGCAGCCGGGCCCGCCCCCCTCCGTAATCCCGGAAACGGCCGAAGAACTCAGTGGCGCACAAGCTGCCGGGGGGGACCTGAGGGCAGGGCAGCCATCGGGGGGGACAGGGGGGGTGAGTAGTAGGGGGCCCCAAGGGTAAGGGGTGCCCCGGCCATGCCACACTTACTTGATTAGCCGGGCCCCCCATCTTTCTGAGAGCTGGCCACCAATTTTCTTATAATGTGGGGGGGGGCCTGGCCACCAATTTTTTTTTCTCATGTGGGGTCCTAGCCACCAATATTTTTTATGGGGGGGCCCGGCCACAAATGTTTTTTTTATGGGGGGCCCTGACCACCAATATCTTTTTATTTTTTATTAACATGTGGTGGGGAAGGCGAACCTGTAGGTGGGGCTTGCGGTGGGCGCAGCCCAGGGGGCCCAGGAAATTATTCGTATGGGGCCCTGGGATTTCTGATGGCGGTCCTGCCTGAGGGGGTGCGGGTCCTGGCCCAATCGCACCCCCTGCTCCCCCGGTAGTTACTTCACTGACATTGCCTCAAAAATACTGGGAATGCGCAGGAGATACAATAGTTTTTTAAACTTCCCTTGCACCAATCCCCATTGCTCTGGTCCCAATAATGAAAATTAGTGTGAATAAAAGGGAGGGGACAGGGCAATGAACTGCAGTGGGCCTAGGGGTAACTGCCCCCAGCCCTGCCCTTATCAATTTAAAATAAAAAATATGTCACATAAGAGTTATTTCAATCCCTTGCTTTTTGGTTGATATAATGTTGCTCAGATGCTGAACTGCTGCAAATCAAGGCACATAGTCCCTATGGTGAGAGAAATTTCTATATAGGGGGGACGCTTACAGCCACCCCTTACAGTACAGAGCAGCTAGATATGTCTGCTGGTGTAACTTTACATTCTAAACGGTCATTTTCCCCAAACTTTTCCTTAATCTGCATGAGAAAAAAAATTAAAACGTCTCAAATCCAGAACACAAAGGGACTGGTCGTCGTCCAATCATAGCTCAGGCAGGCTCCAATCAGAAGGGCTTTTACATATCCTATTTGGGAAGCGTTAAAGTCGGGATGTCAAGTGAGGCAGCATTGGTGGTGTCGAGCTGCTCTTTCCAAGGAACTGACGAGCTTTCAGCCAGGTGACGCAGACTGGATCATTGATTTTTGATTTCCGAGCGATTTTTTCTTCAGCTGTCAGAAAGAAAGGGCAGTTAGATATTACCTGGCGATGAACAATAGAGGCTGCTGCACTTAGCAGCTATCGCCAGGCAGCAGTGCGCTCCGGTACAACAGCTTCAGCACCACAGCCCTGGACAGCTCCACTCTCACCTCCAGTGTAACCCGTCTCTCAGGTTCTCCATAGCGAGAGAGTCTGTCCTTGTAACTCCCAGCAGTCTAAAGGGGAGCTCCGAACTCATTTGCAGCACATTACACAGGGGAAGGTACTTCCAAAACAGATGGGTCCAAAATATGTTTTTATTACTGCAATCATCGGGGTTTTCTGGAACGTCCATGGCTTCCCCAACCCCAGCCTTAAGCAAGGTAAGTCAATGATATCCCTTCACAGGGGAACACTGCCCACTGCAGAATGAACAAAAGTTTATTTTAAGCAACTGCCAAATTTATATTAAGTACACATTTCCAGTTCTGTTGTTGTATTTGTTACTGAAAACAACATCTGTCTGTGTGTCTGTTTATATTCTCTGCACTGCACCCTCTGATTCCTGAACAATATAGCACATAGAGGAGAATTCACCTTGGTTATTTTGTTTCAAGAGTCAGACCCAGAGAACATTTGGGTAAACCAATAGTTGCAATTATATTGATAAATAAACTGTAAACCAATGGACATTTTTGATGAATATATATTATAAAGTTGCTTAGAACGTGGATTTTCATTATGTTGAACGTATTGATATTGAACACTAAAAAAGCAAAGTGAAATGCACTAATAAAGCTTGACTGAAATGTGTAATACAATGAGCGTATGGTTATGTTGTTTTGTATGAAATGGGGGTATTTATTTGTAGAAAACTGACTAACCGGCAGAATATGGAGCAGATGCGGACTGTGGCTGGGAGACTGTAGAAAATGCAATGTTCTTTTTAATCTTATTAAAGTAATCTGATTATGGGGGATATAACTGTCTAGTAAACATTCCATATATCTCCAGTTTGAGGCATCAGTCCAATATTTTAGAAATTTGGGAGATATATGTAAATGGAGAGGCAGCAATGAGACCTACCAAATTGTACATATCAGTGGTTCACTAACTTTTACTTCATAATCATTACGTTTATGTTTTTTTTAAGCAATTGTTTTTTTCATGGATTTATATTTTCCAAAAAATATGCCAGAAATGAGCTTTACAAATGAGCAGAAATTAGCTTTACAAATGTAATAAGAATTTGTTCCCAAAGGACACAGTTTGTGCAAATCACACATTATAAAAATAAAATTGTAACTCAATTCGCACTATCCAACACAAATAATAATACAATTATATTCTGTGTTTAAAGCGTTTAACACAGGTGCATAGTGTATTGAGAACAAGTATAGCAAGTTCAGAGAGGACATGTCACCTACAGCGTGATTTATTTCCATGTCAGGGCACAGTAGCTAAATACTAAACCGCTATTCTTCTTGAAGAAGAAAATGTACAAGGTACATTTCACTTTAAAATTCAGGTATTGCATTTCTGACATGTATTAATGGCAATATCTCTTAAAGTAGAGATTATTAAAAGCATTCCTCCAAGACAGCAAATCTAAGGCATAAACTAGGCACCAGAGTTAAAATCAAAAGTAATTAATTCCCACTGTCTTTTAATACTTCTAAATAATACAATACCCTATTGAAAGCTGTTGTGACGTGTTGAAAAGTGTAGCCTAGCAGGCCCTGATACCTCAGTTTAAGCTCTTTATTATTGCCTAAACACTATATACAATCATGTACAGCTCTGATTACATTATTGCAGGTTGTTGACTGTCCATTTGTGCCATCTATAAATGTCGTCCTTATGGCAAAGCTCTTGGTCTGACAAAAATCATACTTGGAAATATGAAACATTATTTCAGCTTATGATATGGGAGAAATTAATGCTAACAGTTTTTTTAGTGCAGGTATGGGATCCATTATCTTGAAACATGTTATCCTGAAAGCTCCAAATTACAGGCAGGCCATCTCCCATAAACCAATTTTAATCAAATAATCCACATTTTAAAAAATGTAGACCTTTTTCTCTGTAATAATAAAACATACCTTATTGTACTTTATCCCAACTTAAGACATAATTCATCTTGGGTGTAGACATAGGGCAAAACGATCCTATTGGGTTTAATTAATCAATTTTTTTTGGAAACTTAAGGCATGGAGAGCCAAAATAAAGGGAAAGTCAACCCCCAATTAAAAATTTGCCTAATAAAAGAAAACATAATTCTAAACAACTTTCTAATATACATTTTTTAGAAAAATGTTACAGCTTTTAAAGTTATTTGTAAAAATAGTTGCTATTGAAAGCAGCATTTACTTAACTCCTGGTTGTTACTATTTAAACAATGTTGCAAAAGTATGAGTTCCCCATCAAAGACAGGTCTGTTAATCTGCTGCCTTGTCTTACGTTGTATCAACAGTTTGAGCCATCAGGGCAAAGAATAGAAAGGGACAAACACTGCTTTTAATAGCAATACATATACATAGAAGTTAAAAATCATAGAACATTTGTAGTTAATGAGTATTGCAAAGTTGCTTTTAATTACATTTTCTTTTATTAGGCAAAACTTAATTTTTTTGGTAGACATTCCATTTAAGGAAAGAGCCCTTGTCCAGACAACCCCAGGTATTGAGCATCCTAGATAACTGGTCCAATGCCTGTAATACTAGTTTCTAAGTGCCGCAGGCTGCTTGCTTTATTTGATTATAGTAAGGGTTGAGCAGCAAAAATGTTTACAATATAAAAGCTCCATGTTAAAATGCCCATAAAACAGGCGTAAAAACAAATTATCTAGATATAAGAAATTATGAGATAATTTAGGATGCTGTCTCTTGTCTCTCTTAGATAAAGCTGTACACAACAGGGAATTAAGCGAAGAGAGACCTCTGGAAGAACAGGTAAGGGAAATTGTCACAGTTCTTTACACCAGAAATTCAAAAAACAATCCTTTGGATTGAAAATGTTCCATTCACTTACATTCTGAATGAATTGTGCTAATGTTTGTACCTGTAAAAACTGACAGCGCTGCTGTCTCACTTAATGCCTGGGGCTTTAGCAACCTCTATAGTGCAATAGTCTTATAAGACGTATGGCAAGATTACATGCAGACGCTGCAGCATATTAATGCCACTTGCTAAAACAATAATTATTGAAGACTTGCATAGAAGATACAATGAAAGATTATAACAAAATAAAGGACTAGTAGCAGTTGCACTGTAAAACCTGAAGGACATGAAAAGAAGTCACTGACTCTAAAAATACTCTCAAAATGATTTATGAGCCGTTACTTAGAATTGAATGGCCTGGGCATGTTTCCTTTTTTTTCATTTAACTATCAATAATAACATTGTATACTTACCATATTGCAGAAAGGCAGCGTAAATGTATTTTAACCTGTAACAGCTTGATGGCACTACATTTTTTCCACACAATATGGGGCACATTTACTTAGCTCGAGTGAAGGAATAGAAGAAAAAATACTTTGAATTTCGAGCGTTTTTTGGGCTACTTCGACCTTCGACTACGACTTCGAATCGAACGATTCAAACTAAAAATCGTTCGACTATTTGACCATTCGATAGACGAAGTACTGTCTCTTTAAAAAAAACTTCGACCCCCTACTTCGCCAAGTAAAACCTACCGAACCTCAATGTTAGCCTATGGGGAAGATCCCCATAGGCTTTCTACGCTTTTTTTTTTGATTGAAGGAATTTCGTTCGATCGATGGATTAAAAACCTTCAAATCGTTCGATAATTAACCCTCGATATTCGACCCTAAGTAAATCTGCCCCTATGTGTGCAATTATTTTTGCATATATTCATTAATTCTCTTAGTGGAGATGCATCGTTTACCTAAGAACAGCTGTAAAGATGAGCATATATAGAGCCTTAAAATAAACCTTTTTTCTTTTTCTCTTTCAAAGATTGCAGAGGCAGGCACTGTGAGCAGAGGTGCAAGCAAAGGTAAGGGGGAGCTAAAACAACTGAAAGGACTGGTAATAAAACAGTAATAAAAGGCCAATGCTATATTGTGTTGCCATTTTGCAGAAAGCCCAGATATGCTAAAAAATGAGTCCTTTGTGGATGATCTTGGGTTTTTGATGTCAATGGCAGAAAAAGAGGGTAATGTGAAGAGAAGTGGAAGTGCAAGTGGTTCCTTTGGTGGGCACAGGGGTACTCTGGATGATGCAGATTCAACCAAGAACCAGAAGCCTGCTGAGTATTTTGACTCGACTAAAAGCATGCTGGATTATAAATATGAAGGTATTTTTATGGCTCTATTTCCTTCCCACGTGCATTAGTAGAGGTTATTATTTTATGCATATGCAGCTACACTGATTTTTTTTTTAGTAGCACTTTCTATTGCTGTGCTTTATTCTAGCCTTTTTTCTTATTAATGTCACCCAGGAATGCCTAACCAATGCCCATGCCCAACACCCGGATCATCGAGCAAGGATTAACATGTATTGATGTGTTGCACAATGTCAAATAAGCGTGGAGCACTTTGAATTTAACCAGGAGTCCTTTCTTGTAGATATATAATAGGAAATACTCATAAAACATCTTACCATATACGCACATTTTAAGTGATGCAGTGAAGGATGTACTGTATACTGTATTTATTTTACTTTATGACAAGATGCAGAGTACAGTATTGGTGAGTGCTGGTCAGTTCTCTCCTTGTTATGAGATTTAAGCCTTGAGGTGTGCAGAAAGATTGCATAATCAGGGCAAAATATGTATTTTCTTATCAGAGTAAATGCAGGTCAGACTAATAAGTAATCACAATTGATAATAATGAGCATGAAAGAGGATGCAGAGTAATCTGTTGTTTTAGCAACAAATAAGAATCTGAGAGAAAAAAAGAGTCAAACAGAAAGGCTTGGGTTGTGTTATGTTATTCATCCTTCCTAAATGGAGACTCCTACAGCATCTGTTCAATCTGGAGAGATACCAGTCTCTTAAGCAAACAGATCCTCTGCTTATCAACAAGAAAGTAATCTGTGCAGAGATTTCCAGCTTTTCTGAATATCCTATAAGGGCAACGAACATTTAGATAAGAAGTTTATTATATTAGTGGTACATTTATTATTGTCTGAGATGTGAAGCAGCTATAAATGTAATTTTGGAGCATAAAACAAAAAAGGATTGTATTTTAAGCTTTTAGAAGGCTAAAAAGAAAACTTAGGTCAACAGGTTTACATTTTGAACTACCACATTAAATACTTTTTGTATATTCTTTGTTTTTCCGTTTTTCATGTTAAAGATATACAACAAGTAAAATAATTACACCATTTTCATTGAATACACAATTTCAATCCCATTTCTCCATTGACAGCTTGTTGGAAGAAGAAAACATAGAGCAGTTGAGTAAAGGGAAGGGTAGGAGAGGGAAAAGGTGTATTGGCTTTTAATATTGTTGAGCGATCAATAGTCTGAACTGAAGACACCCTTGTAGGTTTATCAACTCAAGAAACCATAATGTTACCTGGGTGTTATATTTGTTCCATTCCTTAAATGTTGCAGTTATGCATTGAGGAATCTGACATCTGCGGTATAATCTCATCTGAAATGGTTCATTGTTAAAAAACGTATAACTAGAAATGCCAAGCATTTTAAGGATGGCATAGACTTATAACAAATTCTTATTGTCTCAATTGGTATGTTCTAGTAGATGATCCTGATGGCCTTCACCAGTTAGATGGCACCCCATTAACTGCAGAAGACATTGTTCGAAAGATTGCCACAAGAATATATGAGGAGAATGACAGAAGAGTGTTTGATAAGATTGTTTCAAAGCTTTTAAACCTTGGACTGGTAAGTGTGAGCTATGTTTAACACATTCATTTATTTACATACAGTCATATGAGAAAGTTTGGGAACCCCTCTTAATTCTTTGGAGTTTTGTTTATCATTGGTTGAGCTTTCAAAGTAGCAACTTGCTTTTAATATATAACATGCCTTATGGAAACAGTAGTATTTCAGCAGTGACATAACGTTTATTGGATTAACAGAAAATATGCAATATGCATCATAACAAAATTAGACAGGTGCATAAATGTGGGCACCCCAACAGAGATATTACATCAATACTTAGTTGAGCCTCCTTTTGCAAATGTAACAGCCTCTAGATGCCTCCTATAGCCTTTGATGAGTGTCTGGATTCTGGGTGGCGGTATTTTTGACCATTCGTCCATACAAAATCTCTCCAGTTCAGTTAAATTTGATGGCTGCCGAGCATGGACAGCCTGCTTCAAATCATCCCATAGATTTTCCATGATATTAAAGTCGGGGGACTGCGACGGCCATTCCAGAATATTGTACTTCTCCCTCTGCATAAATGCCTTGGTAGATTTTAAAGTCTGTTTAGGGTCATTGTCTTGTTGGAATATCCAAACCCTGAGTAACTTCAACATTGCGACTGATGCTTGAACATTATCCTGAAGAATTTGTTGATATTGGGTTGAATTCCTCAAATTTAACAAGGGCCCCTGTCCCTGAACTAGCCACCCAGCCCCACAGTATGATGGAACCTCCACCAAATTTGACAGTAGGTAGCAGGTGTTTTTCTTGGAATGCGGTGTTCTTCTTCCGCCATGCAAAGCGTTTTTTGTTATGACCAAATAACTAAATTTTTGTCTCATCAGTCCAAAGTACTTTGTTCCAAAATGACTGAGGCTTGTCTAAATGAGCTTTTGCATACAACAAGCGACTCTGTTTGGGGCATGAGTGCAGAAAGGGCTTCTTTCTTATCACCCTGCCATACAGATGTTCTTTGTGCAAATTGCGCTGAATTAGAACAATGTACAGATACACCATTTGCAGCAAGATGTTCTTGCAGGTCTTTGGAGGTGATATTTGGGTTGTCTGTAACCATTCTCACAATCCTCCACATATGTCGCGCCTGTATTTTTCTTGGCCTGCCAGACCTGGGTTTTACAGCAGCTGTTTCCTGATTCCATTCCTTACAGTTGAAACTGACAGTTTAAACCTCTGAGATAGCTTTTTGTAGCCTTCCCCTAATACTGAGCAATATTTGTTTTTAGATCTTTGGATAGTTGTTTTGAGAATCCTGTGCTGTCACTCTTCAGAGGAGATTCAAGCAGAAGCTTGCAATTGGCTACCTTAAATATTGTACTATTTCTCATGATTAGACACACCTGCCTATGATGTTCAAGGCTTAACAAGCTAATTCAACCAATTTGGTGTTGCCAGTAATCAGTATTGAGCAGTTACATGCATTCAAATAAGCAAAATTACAAGGGTACCCACATTTTTGCAGACAGTTTTTCCTATTTGATTTAATTTCATACAACTGAATACTGCTTCAATAAAAATCTTTGTTCAGAAAACACCAAGTCAAACATCTAAGTGATGTTCCTGGGAAATGAAAGACATACCACGGTTATCTTTTTTGTTAAAAGTGGAGTCAATTATTATGCAGGCTGAGAGGCTGAGACTGTATCTATAGCAAATAATCATTGAGTTAAATTAGCCTTTTGTCTGTTTAAAAAGGAGTGCAATATAAAAGATTTCAAGAAAATGAATTTGCCATACAACCAAGCGAATTTAAACTCGCTCCTATGACCTGTTGGTAGAGACCTCCTTCTACTTACATTGGAATTAACTCTTAGCATGTCACAGACCTCTCATGGCTATCCTTAGCCATTAACAAATAAAATGTATTAGCTCTCTCAGGTCTCTAATTCATGGTGTTTTAGTACCTACTGTTATTCTTGATGGATGGTATATTTATAGGGTTATTTATGACTCTTAAAGGAATAGTTCAGTGTGAAAATAAAAACTGTGTAAATAGATAGGCTGTGCAAAATAAAAAATGTTTCTAATATAGTTAGTTAGCCAAAAATGTAATATATAAAGGCTGGAGTGAACAGATGTCTAATAAAACAGCCAGAATCCAACTTCCTGGTTTCAGCTCTATAACTCTGAGTTAGTCAGCGACTTGAAGGGGAGCCACATGGTACATTTCTGTTCAGTGAGTTTGTAATTGATCCTCAGCATTCAGCTCAGATTCAAAAGCAACAGAAATGACCCATGTGGCCCCCCCTCAAGTCTCTGATTGGTTACTGGCTGGTAGCCAGGGTAACCAGTCAGTGTAAACCAAGAGAGCTGAAAAGCAGGAAGTTGGGTTCTGACTGACAAGTTACACATCCAGTCACTCCAGCCTTTATACATTACATTTTTGGCTAACTAACTATATTAGAAACATTTTTTATTTTGCACAGCCTGTCTATTTACACAGTTTTTATTTTCACACTGAACAATTCCTTTAAGTATTATGCTGAGATAGTGTAACTGTTTCACTCATTTGCTTATATGTTTTATGATTAATCTGATGCTTGAGGTACATAATGAATTGTGTTGCAATATATATATATATATTCGAGTATAAGCCGACCCGAGTATAAGACGAGGTACCTAATTTTACCTACAAAAACTTGGAAAACATATTGCCTGTAGTATAAGCCTAGGGTGAGAAAGTTACAGCAAGATCACTCCGCACACATTCACCTCCACGGTCTGTTTAGCTGGGTTAGAGGGATAGGTTAAAGGGGTGGTTCATCTTTACACAGGAGCGTGTGTTCTACTGAAGACCTAAAATGCTTTCTTCAAGTATTGGTGTATAGATAGACTCCGCTCTTTGTGTTGTTGGAATCGGTATGGCAGCACCCACTTATATCGTGGGACCCACTAGTCCCTTGGGATAAATATAGGATATAGAATGGCGGTGCACACTTGCGCTTCTTTATATCTGCAAAAAGAAAAAATGTGCTATAATGTAATACCGTTGGTATCAGTCGGATGGTTGATACAACTGGATCTACTCACATTCAATTAGAAAGGTAGCGTTCGTATATGTATGTATACTGGGGATCTCCTCCGTAGTTGTGCAGAGTATGCAGCTGTACGATCGCTCTGTGCAACTATCGGGTCCTGAAGTTTCTGTGCATTTAGCGTGTGGAGGCTACTGGGGATCTCCTCCGTGGTTCTTCCTAATGGAAAAAACTGTGCATAGTGAAGTACAGACAAGGTCATCAGCCAACCCGCACTGGGCTTGTACTTACAGGATATGCAGCTTTACGATCGCTCTATACAGATAAATCTCGGGTGTGCAGATGTATGATCGCTTTGTACAGCTGAATCCCGGGTCCTGCCGTTTCTGTGGCTCAGTATGTTCAGCGTGTGAAGGCTGCTGCTCCTTCTTTACAGGGAGGGGGTTGTCTGCCTCATGGAGTTTCTTTCCCCGCACTTTCAGTCTCTGATTATTTCAATTCCATACGCTGCAGTTTGAACTTTGCGGAACCCTGGATTCAGCTGTACAAAGCGATCATAAATCTGCACACCCAAGATTTATCTGTATAGAGCAATCGTAAAGCTGCATATCCTCTAAGTACAAGCCCAGTGCGGGCTGGCTGAAGACCATGTCTGTACTTCACTATGCACAGTTTTTTCCATTAGGAACAACCACGGAGGAGATCCCCAGTAGCCTTCACATGCTAAATGCACAGAAACTTCAGGACCCGATAGTTGCAGAGCGATCGTACAGCTGCATACTCTGCATAACTACGGAGGAGATCCCCAGTATACATACATATACGAACGCTACCTTTCTAATTGAATGTGAGTAGATCCAATTGTATCAGCCATCCGACTGATACCAACGGTATTACACGATAGCACATTTTTTCTTTTTGCAGATATATGACTCAAGTATAAGCCGAGGTAGGCTTTTTCAGCACATTTTGGGTGCTGAAAAACTCGGCTTATACTCGAGTATATACGGTAAGTGTAAATGAGCTGCAAATGGGTTAAATGTCAGGGCACAGGATACAGGTTTAAATATATATATATTTCCAGTGCCAAACACTGATATAACTGTTTTGGGTGCATTGGCCTGTGATCGGTGGACACACATCTTAATTTATTTCACTCAATGTGTTCCTTTAAAGATGAATCTTTTAAAGGGGAATCCTTTTTATCTTACCAGAGGGAGATGTTTAAAATCTATGTTCAGTACAAAAAAGTTACTCTTCCCTTAACTATACTTATTGTTAAATAAATGACATATCACTTATCAATCAATTACTATGGTACACACTCATTCAAGAAGAATCACTTCTCAGAAGTGCCTGAAATATAAAGAAAATGTTTAGGCATACAAGAACTAGTAAATTTCAGAAGTGGCTGATATACAGTGTCAGAAAGCAGCAAGCACTGACTACTCCTCTGCCTCCTGTGTGTCTTTGTTTAGATGAATGGCTGCTCATAATACATGTACACTCCTAAATGGATGATGGATATGCCTCTAGTTGCAAAATAAATGCAATAGCTTAGGTAATAGATAGACCCTGGTTGTTTTATAAATGATTTTACTGTCACTTCTATTGGAAAAAAGGCTGTTTCACTCTTTCCTTTAATAGAAAAGGATGATAGAGCTCTTATACCTTTAATTATCTTTTTAGACTTGAGTAGTTCAAAACCAGCTTTATTTATGGATGATTGATAATGTCAAAATACAAAAATTGCATCAGTTCTGCTAACCAATAGCATCTACTCAACTGGTAGTATATACTGGTCTGCTGTTTAAACCCAATTATCTGTTTAGTTGCTATGGGTTACTAGACAGAGCAAATTTTATTTCCATTATTATCTTACCCTGTTTGACTCATATTTTGCTGTAAAAGGAACTAATTCCCTGAATAGTCTATTACCATGTTGTATTGGAAAACTACAAGGTTGGAGGCTCTAGGTGTAGATGTTCTTGCTGTACAACTTTTGTATATGCAATAGATAATTATAATTATAATTATAAAGATTCTCTGTTCAATTTGATTAAAGATTAAAAAGAGCTGTATTTTTTTTTACTTTTACTTTGTACATAGCTGCTTGAAATATACTCTTCTTAGTGAAATCAACAGTTAAATGAGAGCTGAATTGGTGCTGAAATGAGCTTACATTAATGTAATCAGTCCAATCTGTCCTTTCAGATTACAGAAAGCCAGGCATACACGTTAGAAGATGAAGTGGCAGAAGTTTTACAGCAACTAATTGCTAATGAGGCTAAAAACCGTGAGAAGGAAGCAGGAGATCTGGATTATGCCGCTGTGAGATCAGACGTCTATGATGACGATAAGCAGGAGGGAAAAATGGTAATTTATTTTGCACATCTTTGGCAATGCTATATGGCTCTCTATGACGTTATTAGCCCCTGGAAATAATTACTTTATTTTACACCACTGCACAAGATGTTTTCTATAATAGCATGTGATAGTGCCCAGAAACTAAAATAGATGATAGTAATGATAGTAGGCATACTATTTAATCTCATTAAGCTCATTCTGTATAATATTAAACACCAAATTGACTGGGCTCATTATTATTATATGTGAAGCAGTTTGTGCTATATACCGTATACCAATTCTGTAAAGACCATAGAATAATGATTGGTACAGTCTTTACCTTCAGTATAAGTATTAGTAAGTGTCACATATAAGTGACTTTTGAAACGACAGTCTGCAGTTTGAACTATTCATTGCTAAGCTACAAGCTCCAGAAACTTGGTGTGTGCTGGGAACTGAAGCTGAGCAAGAATTACGGAGCCTCAGGTTTTGGTTATATGTGGTGTTCAGCTGCTCCTGAATCTAAAGATCTGCTTATTTGACCAAGCAGTCAACCAAATGATATGTTCAGCTCTTGGGCAAACAACTGGGTGGATTCACATCACAACAGACAAATACATTTTATCGCCACAGGAATGTTTCCGTGTACTGTTGTTTACCTTATAACTTACATTTGCTTAGGAAACACAAAATAAAAAGGAAGAAAGAGAATCATCTGTAACAAATCATGAGGATTCTTTAAGCAGCGTGGAGCGAAGGAATGAATTATCTCCTGAAGAAAATTTTGATGATCTCCAGTATTTCCCAAATTTTAATCGACTTATAAAAAGCCTTAACTCAGGTAACAAAAAAGGAATATTTTCAGAAAAAAATTATTGCATAGGTTTCTCTGGGATATTATGTCTACAAACTTACATATAAATGAGGTTGTGAATAGACACAGTGTGTATGGGAACTGAAGCATTTGATGTCCCATATAAAAGGAGACATAAATGCAGGAATGAGTAAAGCAAATAGAGAAGTACAAAACACCAAGTACCATTTTAGCCATTGATTGGTGAGAAGTACTTATGTTTGAGTAGTTTTTGGCAGCTTTGGCTCCGACTTCAGTTTGCATATTGTGAAAATGGAGGATTTCCACATCAGAATTCATCTTTAATCTGGGTGAGGAAATTTGGAATTGAATAAATATATTCTACCATCTAATGAGGAAGTTAACACTGGCATGTTTTACAATTAAGAACTGTAAATTCTCCAGCAGTATTACCCCTTACTGTTCTTTTTATTTTGTTGAAATTGTGATTAATATGCTATTCTTAGAAAAGTGGTGAAAGGTACAATTTTTGTTTCTCTCTGGACCTGGGGTTTTCCAGATAAGGAATCTTTCTGTAATTTGGGTCTCCATACTCTAAATGGGTTATTTACTAAGACCCGAATGCAAAAATCATGAAAAATTCATGATTTTTTTAATAAAATCTGGCTTTTAAAAATTCACAAATTTTCTTAATTTATTAAACCCCGAGGCTGAAAAACTCCAAATCTGAAATCCCAGCTCCTCAGAACTGTCAAGGTTGCATATAAGTCAATGGGAGAAGTCCCAATGATTTTATTGATTTGCGCTGGGTGCCAAACCCTGAAGTTTTCAGACAAAAATCTGAGGTTTCGGGTGAAAACTCTGAAAAAAATCATAAAAATCGTAGTAGTTACTGCAAAGCAAATTTTCTGGAAAATGTAATAATAAATAAGCGTTAAAAACCCAAGCGGCTTAGATCGGAGTTTGTAGCAGCCAATATTGAGATAATTTTGTACCTTGAAAAATAACCCCCTAAATCTACTAAGAAATCCTTTTAACATTAATGAAACCCAATAGGATTGTTCTGTGTCCAATAAGGATTAATTATATCTTGGTTGGGATCAAGGTCAAGGTAGTGTTTTATTACTTCAAAGAAAAAGGAAATCATTTTCAAAAATTTTAGTTATTTGATTAAAATGGAGTCTAATGATGGCTTTCCCGTAATTCGGAGCTTTCTGGATAATGGGTTTCTGGATAATGGATTCCATACCTGTACAGTAAAAGAGAAGTCGATGAGCTTCCAGTCTATTAATAATTAAAATGAATAAAGTGAATGTCAAATGCATGGCTAAGTACAGAAATGCAACAATTAATTATTATGCAGAGGAAGGCAAGATAATGCATCTATTTACCATCTTTAATTTGCTCTCTTGAATAATGTTTCCCAAATGTCATATTTCACCTTCATAGAAAACGATGCCAAAGAGAAGAAAACCTTGATAACAATAATGAAAACTCTGATTGACTTTGTGAAAATGATGGTTAAATATGGGACAATTACACCAGAAGAAGGAGTCAATTACTTAGGTGAGTGAATGTGTTGTAATTGTTTAAAGATATTGATTCTTTTTTAAAAGATGAAGCTATTGGACAATGAATTGATTTGGGGTGGGGAAAATCTATGATGATCGATGTTCTTGTTTATGGTAGCCACTGGGATATTTCTCAGACCCATGAAATATGTATAGTATAGAAGTTTTAACCCTGTCTGTGAATGGGTTCTTTAGAGGAGAGTGATACAGATGAAATTCAGTCTCGGCCAGTACAGCTTGCTAAGTTAGCAACAGGGAGCATAAAAGCAACAGGAAGACCTGTAATTATAAACATCTGGTAACTACAGGTATGCAGATAGGCCCTGTGGTGACTCCAGATGGATTTTGTGACTTGAATTAAACGAGTAGGAGAGAGGTATTCCTCCTGTGAAATGCCTCAAGTATGTTCCAGAGGACACAGGAAATATACACATTTGTTGCATTTGGTACAGAGGAATGAAAACACTTAGGCATGCTGGGTAACCTATACTGAGAAATGTCTGAAATCAGTCCAAACATATATAAAGTCCTGAAGCCTGCTGTCATAACATTATAAAAGCTACTGAATGTTTACTTCCATTTGTTAACATATGCCATGGCCTGTATACCTGCAATCAGTCACAAGGGGAGGTTCAGTATGACCCTATACATTCTTTCTGCTGATATTAGACCCTTGCTTTTCAGTCTACATTTGATGGACTTCACCTGCAGGCAGCAACAATAAATCTGAATTCTGCATACTAAATTCAACAGTATCCAGGGGCTGGTGGCATAAATAGATGTTTTTGAGCCACAGAGCAAAACATTTTAAAACTGACCTTCCTAAAACTTCGGAGAAATAATGTTTTTCATGTGCATACAGTGTTGGACTGGGGGAGGAAGGGGCCACCAGAAAACTTGAACTAAGGGCCCATCATCCAGCTTGGGGCCTGTCACTTTAGCACACCGACCCTTTCCAGATTACCACTGCCACCAGCGTCGAACATTACCCCCGCCAATTATTGCTGCTACATTCCCATGCTCCACAGCACCGCCTGCTCATGTGCCTGGGCCAGTGGGCTCCACATCTACCCCACCACATCCACTATACTCTGGGGTTTCTCCATTTCTATGTCCCGAGTAGGGGATGCACACCGTCCCTCAAAAATTGCTAGAAAATAATTTATTGCTACTATCACTGAAACGTTACCCTTCTTGTAAGCCTAAATGAGCTACTTTGAGTTGGGGGCAGATTTACTAAGGGTAAAAGTGAATTCGAGGGAATCTTCGAAGTAAAAAATATTTGAAATTCAAAGTAATTTTTTGGATACTTCGACCATTGAATAGGATACTACGACTTCAAATTTACTTCAACTTCGATTCGAAGTAAAAATCGTTCGAATATTCGACCATTCGATAATCGAAGTACTGTCTCTTTAAAAAAACTTCGACTTTAATACTTCGCCAAATTAAACCTGCCGAAGTGCTATGTTAGCCGATGGGAACCTTCTACAACCATTTTCTAAGTCTTTAGAGGTCGAATAAAAATCCTTCAATAGATCGCTAAAATAGTTTTCGAACTATTTAATCGTTCGATTGGCAAATTTGTTGAAAAAACTTCGAATTCGATATTCGAATTTTTTTAATTTGATGGTCGAATTTCAAAGTTTTTTGTACTTCGAAATTCGACCCTTGATAAATCTGCCCCATAGTGTGCATATGTCAATAATCCATTCAATTGATCAATTCCAAGAAAGGCATTGGTCAAGCCAGGATAAACCATATGTCCTAGGTTTTGCCATTTCCAGGCATGAATATTTATAATTTAGAAGCACTATATGATCAGCTGTATGAAATGTGTATATATTTATGATATGAGTTACATAGCTACAGTATATACGTAGAAAGGGAGGCTGAAAAAGGCAAATACTGTACATTGTGTTTAGAATTTATAAAACCCTTTCCATAATGCCATTTAGTAGTACTGACAACAAGCTCCTATTTGTCATTGGATTTATGACAGTTTTAAGTAACTGAACTGTAACCCCCTTTCTGCAGCAAGCATCCAATAGGCTAGAGTATAGTGAATTCAACCCTATCAGAGCCTTACTGCTCCCCTAACCCTGGTGGTATACTAAGAAATAAATTAAAATAATTTACTATCATAAGTGCTAAATTGCAATGCTGTTGTCCATGCCAGCCAATAAGATATTGCTTTCATTTTCTAATTTGTAGTATACTGATAATAATTAACAGCTAATGATTTGGTTGTGAGTGGTAACTGTCTAGGCACAGTTTACCTCTTGTGTACATTAAAGTAATCCAGTGTTTGGAGTCTTGAGGAGAAAAAGGGAGCACATTTTAATAAATACATTTCTGACTGTAATTTAATGAATACTGAAAAGGCTGCCTTGGTATCACTTTTATCCAAAACTGAGGGATTTTATTCTTACAATGTATATTGGGCATGCAGCCATGCACACTCAAAACATTTTTGCAAATAAAAGGAGGTATGAATTTTTTTTTTCATATTTCAATTAATAAAACATACATCAGAACATAAATAGCTGTTCAGTATAATACATATACAGCAGTATAAACAGAGATATACATACCACCTAGCAACATGTTTCAAAGCAAAGACCACAAGAGACGGATACACTTGCCAAAGATGTGAATACCCCAACGTTTCGACACCATAACCTTTGTCAAGGGGATATTATTCTTACCTTGCCCTAAAATCGTAATTGGATATATCCGTGAATCAATAAACTCAATTTATTTTAGTCTTTATTACATGTGCCTGTTTTTTCTAAAAATGCACAAATCCATTTTAAACCAACCAATACATTTCTCATAAGCATCTGCTTCAGTACCAATGAATATGCCAGGGCACAGTATGATCAAGCTGTGCCAAATTACTGTATCCCTCTGAAATCTGTAATGCTTGGTATTAGCTTTCTATGACAATGACGCCACACAATTACATTTATACATTGTATAACAGTCCCAGCAAAGCACGTCTTTTCCTATCACACTGGTACATGTTATTTATTTTTAAACTGTAATGTCAATCTGCATTCTTATATAAGCAGTATTTGGTATAATATTGCTCACAAAGACTATGGAGATATCCGTATATTCCAAAGTTATTGACCTGTTTTGACATGATAGAGAACACATATGTAATTTCACCCCATAAGTGCTATTCACAAATCCCAAGAGGAAAGTAATCCTTTGTTTAATATAGACCTAGAAATATGTTCCATTTTCAGAACATAGCAATATATTATACCTCAAGGTCTTTCACATTTAGATTTACAGCAAAAAATGTAATGTAGTTCTTCCAAGCTGCCCAAATAACCTTCACTGATGATAGCTGCATAGACAGGACCAGATTAATAAATATGCATCTGAAAATAAACATTGGTCTCAGCCAGGCCTGGACTGGGAGTCTAAATAGGCCCTGCCATTCCAAGTACACAGAGGCCCAAACAGCCCTCTACCAGCACAAACAGCCCCCTACCAGCCCACTATATGGTAACTTTCTATGGAACCATACAGCAGCCCCTCTGGCATTTGCCAGAACCCACAGATTGCCAGTCCGGGCCTGGTCTCAGCAAAAAACAATTGCAGATTAGTTGCAACAAGATTACTTTCCTTGAATACGTGCAGGAACTTCATAGAGGAAAATAACCATCAGGGTTAATTATATAAGGTAATGCTGTCCAACTTCTGTGGTACAGAGGGCCGGAATGTTCTGGCCAATGTGGTGGAGGGTCGATAATGGAAGCCAGTGTTAAGCATTCCCCCCTTTAAACCACACCCATGCATAGAATGGCACACAGAGAGCATAGGGCAGGCAAAATATGGCACACACAGGGGGCATAGGGCAGGTAGTGTATGGCACACACACAGGGAGCATAGGGCAGTTAGATTATGGCACACACAGGGAGCATAGGGAAGTCAGAGTATGACGCACACAAAGGGAGCATAGGGCAGGCAGAGTATGGCACACACAGGGAGCATAGGGCAGTTAGATTATGGCACACACAGGGAGCATAGGGAAGTCAGAGTATGACGCACACACAGGGAGCATAGGGCAGCAGAGTATGGCACACACAGGGAGCATAGGGCAGGTAGAGTATGGCACACACAGGGAGCATAGGGAAGGCAGAGTATGGCACACACAGGGAGCATAGGGCAGGCAGAGTATGGCACACACAGGGAGCACAGGGCAAGCAGAGTATGGCACACACAGGTAACATAGGGAAGGCAGATTATGGCACACACAGGGAGCATAGGGCAGGCAGAGTATGATACACACAGTGAGCATAGGGAAGACAGAGTATGGAAAAAACAGGGAGCATAGGGAAGGCAGAATATGATACACACAGGGAGCATAGGGAAAACAGAGTATGGCACACACAGGGAGCATAGGGAAGGCAGAATACAGCAGGAGACAGGAAACCTTTCAGGACCACTCTAAGATGGACAGTTCATACTGTGCTACATACACTGACACAATGCTAGTGCCTCTCCAGCAGGCAGACTTTCGTTTGGGGGGCACACAAGGCGAGTCCAGCATCAGGCCCGCAGGCCGCCAGTTGGACAGCCCTGATATAAGCAATAAAGTTATTAATCTTTCAAATTATTTTAAAAAGAGCTGTCAACTTCCCCTATTTCTTTGGGAGATACTGATTTTGGCCCCTACCCCCAGTCTTCCATCACTCTGCAGTGATCTCCTGAATTCATAAGAGATTTAAAAGGCTTGCTTTAAATTGTGGGTGTGCATGTGCAGTAAGTATTCAGTGACGTCATAGGGAGCAAATGCTTGTGACGTCACTTCCAGTGATGTAGATCTGCGTCTGATTTTACTAATAATAGTGTTTATTAAGGATGTCCTGCTTGCATACTTACAGCTTTTGTTGCCCTACATTTCCAAGCAAAATACAGATTTTGTTGGAATTTATATCAGCTGTAGAGCCTCTCAGCAAGTATAACTTCTGTGGCTGTCCAATATCTGTGTGAACGATAATTCTCACCACCGCACACCTTCTCTGCTTCCAGTGGTGCTGGTACTCCGTGGACCAGGCAAGGTCCCTTATGTAGAGATACAGGAAAATACGGACAAGGAGGGGCTTTGTGTTTAAAAGGTGTTGTTTTTGCACATGTGATTATCCTGATGAAGGGTGGGTTAAACCCCCCCGAAACGTTGATCTTGTTGGTGGCACAATAAACCTGGGGTTATCCCCATCTGCTTGATGATAAAGTGTGTGCGGGTCCGTATTTTCCTGTATCTCAATATCTGTGTGAATACATTCGGTTTATCACAAATGTAATTAAGTTGTAATGCTTTCCAGATGTTCCCTGGAATCCTATTTAAACCTTGCAAACATCTATACATCCTTCAGCTTCACAGATGTTAATTTTCACACTATTGAGGGAATAATTAAACAAGTGAAACATTTGCTCATAATGTTTAATCCATGGCATCCAATCAGCAAATAGGATGTAGTGCTCTACACTTTGAAGAAAATATATGACTGAGCAAGCACTGATATTGTTACTTTCAAACTTTAGTTGGGATCAAGTACAAGGTACTGTTTTATTATTAAGGGAAATCATTTTTTAAAAATGGGTTCCATTCCAGATAATGGAACCCATAGCTGTTATTGTATTAATAGTGTCTAATGTGATTAGACACTGTATGTGGTGAGCTATCCCTCTGTTTTTTTTTTTTTATATGAAAGGGCATACAGAAAGCATACCTCCCAATATTTTAGCAATAAAAAGAGGGACAAAAAAGTTGTTGTGCATACCATGTTCATTTTACAAAATTTGGCAGGTTTTGAAAGTTTGAACATATTTCTGTTTTTTTTTTCAGTTATTACAGTTTTGCTTATGAAGGTGAATTGACCTTTAACCTGTTGTCTTATCTTGTTACAATTACTTATTTGCTTATTTCGAAATTGTTACAAAAGTAACAGTGAAAAAACGCCGGCGCAATCACACGCGGCGGTTCGTTTTGCCTCACGAGGAAACTTCGAGCGCCTTCGGAAACGAACCGCCGCGTGTGATTAGCGCCGGAGTTTTTTCATTTTAGCTGGCGCATATTCAGGGAAGGCGTCCTGTGTGGCCTGACCCTAAAAACTAGACAGTTGGGAGGTATGCAGAAAGGACGTGGAATTCACAGGCATTTAGGGGCATATTTATCAAGGGTCGACTAAGTCAACGGTTTTTTTTTTGGCCGAATAGGTCCGTTTTCGGTTGAATAGGTCCGTATTTGGAAGAATTCAATTTGTACAATCAAAGTAAAAGCGCATTCAATCGAATTCGAATCGAGGTTTTACCAAAAAAAAATTTGGTTTTTCAAAGTCCACCAATTGACTCCAAATAGGTTCTAGGAGGTCCCCCATAGGCTAAAACAGTAATTCGGCAAGTTTTAAATGGCCTAGTCGAGGTACACAAAAATAGCTTGGAATTTAATTTGAAAGTTCACCTCGACCTTTGATAAATCTGCCCTTAGTATAACAGAGAGGTCTAATAAAGGAATACTGTTTAATTTCAATATGAAAGCAAGCGCATTTAAAACAGAAATTACCGACGCCAGTCAGGGAGACACAGGACCGGACACGGGGTAGGCGACAGAGCAGGTACGTGCCTAGGGCGCAAAGCTGAGGGGGCGCAAGGCACGTACCTGCTCTGTCGCCTACCCCGTGTCCGGTCCTGTGTCTCCCTGACTGGCGTCGGTAATTTCTGTTTTAAATGCGCTTGCGCGCATGCGCGTAGTTTCGCGCATGCGCGCCGGCGCGTAGTTTCGCGCATGCGCGCCGATGCGTACACTAAGCTGCCGCCGTGCCCGGCCAGGTTGCCTAGGGTGCCTGGCCGGGTTGGCCCGGCTCTGGAAAGCAATGTTGGAAGTATTTTTTTTATGTTTACCTTCTTGTGATTTAATAAATGTAGTACTGGGTATTAATTTAAATCTTGTTACCATATCAATATAAGGAATGTAACATGTAAAATTCACCTGCCACAGTGAATGTGTTTATGTTGAGTAGAAAAAAGTAAAATATAACGTCCCTATATCAGGGGAATTTAGTAGCTATACGAACTTTGTTTTTGTCGATAGTGTGCCATTTTGTGTGATCTGGCACTGCCACCTATACAACTGACAGTGGGCAGAAGTGTATTTAAAGGAGCTGGTCAAATAATGGGATCTCAGAGCTCCAGTGCTGAGTGGAGATAATGGCCCATATTCAGCTCATGGTTTCTTACTTGGGAACTCCATTGAAATCTGAAAGGAGAATCTGGAAATGAATTGGAAGATGTTGCTCAAATCGAATCTGAACTAGTCTGAGTCCTCACTAACCATTTAGATGTAGCCCTGTGTCCCACCTGGTGCCAGCATTATAAACAAAGTGGCAGCCATTAAACAAAGTAAAATTTAATACAAGCAGCACTGCGGAATATGTTGGCGCCATATAAATACATGTTAATAATTAACCCAGACATTCATTTCTGTAAGAGAATGTATGACATTTAGCCCTAAGCCACAGGTTGTCATGTTAGCTTTACATTATAAGGCAGGAGTTAAAGGTCATCTGAGAGAATCTACTGTAAAATCCACTAATCTGCTAAAATGAATCTAATATAAACTGTAATCCAGTGGGCCTCTTTTACCATTTCCCTGGGTGCAAGTGCTAGAGCGCCAAGAGTTGCAATATTGCATGGTCTGTGCAGCCTGTGCTCTCCACCCTGCGCTAGATTAATTTATCATTGCACTTTGCCCAGGGCTTCACAAATGAGACATCCTACGTGTTTGTGCTTGCATAAGTGATAGTTCACAGCACCCACCCTGTGGAATAATTCTGGAAGTGAAATGGGTTAAGAAGATTACAATAACAGACACTCCAAGCTCTCTGGCATTGAGGGAGTTAATGATATTACAGTAATAGACGCTCTGGGTCTGCCAGTGCTCTGAATTGTAATCTATTTTTACTCTGGCTTCTATCTGTGACGTCAGGCTGTTCTTTGGATAGTACAAAGAGCAGCAGAGGAGGAAGCTTCAGTAACAACATGACCTTCCGCTGGTTAATGTTACATTAAGCACTGAGCAATCTAAAGGCTCACCAACCTCCTCCTCTGAGACCTCCTCTGTCATTATGAGGATATTCATCTTATAGTGCACATGGCAACCTGCCTTTGTAGAGGGTAAGGGCAAGGTGAGGATGAGATTAAAAAAAGAAATTTCATGCTTGAAATAATTTTTTCTGAATTGTTCAATCTTATAGATGAGAGAGATGTTGACATATAGGCCAATAAACAGAAGCGCAGCTAATCAATTAGACAGACCCTTCTATTTAAGTGACAGAAATAAATATTAGAAAATGACTTTGTACTTTGTGACTTGGCAGAATGTAGCATTTCTATTTCCTTTATGGATGAGCAGGTTAGCTCACCCACTGTTGTAACTGCTGCAATATGTAAGCTAATAGAAGGCATTCAATATTACATTCTGCTCTACTGATCACCTGATTGGTTGCTTTGGCATGGAAACTGCTTGATCTACCAATAAAAACATGGGGTATATTTATCAAAGGGTGAAGTTAGAGATCACCACAGTCTTCTAGAGTGAAATGCCGCCTCTCTCCATTCCAAAAATCCCATAGAAATAAATGGAGAATGGTGGCATTTCACGCTAGTGGACTGTATAAAAATGTATAAATTTTGGAAGAAAATACTGTGTGTGTCATTAGCCTTTAAATTTAAAGGAACAATAACATCAAAAAGTTAGAGGTATATTGATCAAAGAGTGAAGTTAATAGTGAAGTTCCGCCACTAGAGTGAAATTCCGCCACTCTCCATTCATTTCTATGGGATTTTTATAGGCGTATTTATCAAAGGGTGAACTTTCACTTTCACCCATTGATAAATATGCCTTTCAAAATCCCATAGAAATGAATTGAGAGCTGTGGAATTTCACTCTAGTGGCGGAACTTCACTATTAACTTCACTCTTTGATCAATATACCTCTAACTTTTTGATGTTATTGTTCCTTTAAATTTAAAGGCTAATGACACACACAGTATTTTCTTCCAAAATTTATACTTCACTCAAAACTTCACTCTTTGATAAATTTACCCCATAGAGTTTTAAAGAAATGACAATATAATGTACTGTTGCCCTGTACTGGCAAAACTGGTATATTTGCTTAAGAAAATCTACAATAGTTAATATAAACAAGCTGCTGTGTAGCCATTGGGGCAGCCACTCAAAGCTGAAAATGGGATTGTTCAGTACTTATCTGTTATCTACTGTGTATCCTGTGCTTGAATGGCTGCCCCTATTGTTACACAGCAGCTTTTTTTTCTGAAGCAAATACACCGGTTTTACTAGCGCAAGGCAACAGTAATATATTTTAAATTATTATTATATTGTCATTCCTTTAAAAAACTTGAATTTTTTGGTGTTACGGTTTCTTTTAATTTTAGAGAGAAGAACAACAATTTACAAAATTCATACATATTTAAAGCGAAACTATACCCCCAAAATGAATACTTAAGCAACAGATAGTTATATCATATTAAGTGGCATATTAAAGAATCTTACTAAACAGGTATATATATATATATATATATATATATATATATATATATATATATATACATACATAAGTAAATATTGTCCTTTTACATCTCTTGCCTTGAGCCACCATTTCGTGATGGTCTGTGTGCTGTCTCAGAGATCACCTGACCAGAAATACTACAACTCTAACTGTAACAGGAAGAAGTGTGGAAGCAAAAGACACAACTCTGTCTGTTAATTGGCTCATGTGACCTAACAAATATAGTTTGTGTGGTATGTTTGTGTGCAGAGTGAATCGTATGATCCCAGGGGCTGCAGTTATTTTTTTAAATTGCAATTTTCTATTTATGATTACCCAATGGCACATACTAATAGAAAAGTATGTTATTATGAAAATGGTTTATTTACATGAAGCAGGGTTTTACATATGAACTGTTTTATGCAATATCTTTTTATAGAGACCTACATTGTTTGGGGGGTATAGTTTTCCTTTAATAGATCAATATGATACTTTCACAAAGGATCAAGGCCTAAAACATAAAGATGTTAATTCTAAGATGAAATCCCGTATATTTAAGAGCTAATTGCTGGATTCACTTATCCTAGCACGGACATGTGGGTTTGAATGTCAGAATGAAGAATGAATGAGAGTATATCTGTAAAGGGATAATAAAAGCAATAAAGTTACAAGTTGACAATTGATCTGCTTTGTAAATTTCTGGGCCACTAACACTAGAAACCAGGCAGAAAAGACTCCCAGTAATTGCTTTTTGGACAAAGCATTTTTTGAGCGTGTTTCCCTTCCCCAAACACATTAATGAGTGTACGTGAATTAAAAGAACATGTTTCTGGACTTATTTTTCGTCTGTACAATTTTCAAAACCCGATCGTCATAGTGATAAGACTCCCTCCCGCAAAGCCATTAGTACAATCAGTTGCTCGGAAACCAACGAGTGCATACACAGTACTAGGGTGTATGACTCACTTCCAGCAATGGAGCTCAGAGCAAACATTGTCCACATGTGCACAGATATCCTATTAGGTCTCTATGAAAGAGAACAGAGAAATATTCCCTAACTACTGGGTGACTATAGCGGCGATGAACAAAGAAAAAATTTTATTAGAAATGTTCATTATCTTTACCATTACTATAATAGCACAAGAGAGCTTGAGTTGCTATGCCACCATCAATGGGAACTGCAAATAAAGTCATTCATGTTTGGATTAAGCCCAGGATAGTGAGATAGAATTCAGCATTATCAGTATATGAAAAGTACAGATATCTGGATATTTAAATAAAAATGCTGAAGGCCTCCAGGGAAACTTTAACAATACAAACATTGTTTGCCTAACAATATATTAATTAAAGAAGTAAATTGTTTTTTTAGCGGTTTTATGGTTTGTCCCTGCGAAAATCCTTTTCTGTGATTTTAAATTAACCTTTAAATTAACTTTTAGTATGATGTTCAGAGTGATAATCTGAGGCAATTTGCACTTGGTTTTCATTTTTTATTATTGTTTGGTTTTCAGTAATTTAGCTTTTAATTCAGCAGCTCTCCGGTGTGCAATTTTGGCAATCTGGTTGCTAGGGTCCAAATTACCATAGCAACCATGCACTGATTTGAATGAGAAACTGGAATATGAATAGGAGAGGGCCAGAGTAGTAAGATGAGTGATATAAAGTAACAATAACAGTAAGGGGGTTATTTACTAAGCTCCGAATACCCAAAATTCCCCTAATTTTTTTTAATAATATCTGACTTTTAAAAAAATCCCGAATTTTTCAGGAATTTATTAAACCCCGAGGGCTAAAAAGGCCAAATATAAAAACACGGCATCTCAAACCTGTCGAGGTTGCATAAAAGTCAATGGGAACAGTGCCATTGATTTTTGGTTGTGTCGGGGGTTTTCGGGCAATTTCACAATGTTTTCTGAGCTTTCGGGTGAAAACTCCAAAAAATTCAGAGATTTCGGGGGAAAATTCACACAAAAAATCATGAAAATCTGAGCTTTTCCCGCAAAAAGAAAATTTCCGGGAAAATGTAATAATAAATAAGTGTTAAAAACCCGAGCGGGTTAGATCGGAGTTTGTAGCAGACGATATTGAGATAAATTCGGACCTTGATAAATAACCCCCTAACTGTAGAGCCTTACAGAGCATTTGTATTTTAGATGGGGTCAATCCCATTTGAAAGTTGGAAAAGAGTCACACACAAAAAAAAATGAAGGCCAATTAAAAGTTGCTTAAAATTAGCTATTCTATAATACTTAAGGTTAACTTAAATGTTAAACCCTAAAAACAAATATAGCTAGAAATGTTTTAATTAATATACTGAACTTAATGTGCCAGCCTGAGCTCACCATCTTGGATTTTGTTAGGAGTGTCAGCTCAGTGAGCTCTGGGCAGCTGTAGAGAAGCATAGCTTAGGAGTCATTGCAAAGGATCAAGCAGAAAATGTGGTTCACATGTTATATGAGCTGATGCTGCAGGGCTAATTATTAGATTCTAATGCTAATTGGATTGGTTTCAGAGTTACCATGTAATGAGAATCTGAATTAATTATTAATCAGCCTTTTTTGTGACATTTATTTTTTATACGTGCATATATTGAGAGTCCTTAAGCTCCGGCAACTGAAAACAGAAAAGAATATGGAGAACTAATGGGAGCATATTCAGAGGCAGAAGCCTGCTTAAGGGCTATATTTGCCTTGGCCCAGTGCGGAACCTGAAATCAACCTGTTTTTCTATATTTTTCTGCAGAAAACCTGGATACCATGATAGCTGTGCAAGCGAAGAATAAACTGGGAAAAAGCTTTGGCTCTCCCAGAAGCATTTTACCCTCAGGTATTGCATCGTAGTTTGCATTGCATAGTATTTTGAATGTACGAGCTTCAATAATGTACCATTAGAAAGTCACATTAAAGTTATAATGACTTCAGTAGGGTTCCACCAACATTTAGTAAGTTTTATGTAAACTGACTTGACGTAAAATGACGTGAGATGACTTAAAGCTGCCCACATAGAATCATATTTTCAGCCAATATGGATTATAAAAGTTTCAATCAGGCAGGTATAACATAAACTGGTACATTAAGTCAGCATCCATTAGTTCTGCCCAAATTGGTCTGCTGTTTATGTGGTCAAACCAGTAACAAGTTGATACAATATACAGTATAAACAACCACATCTTACCATATGTTATATGAATATGTTTTTGGAGCACCTTCCAAAACAGGCTGATCTGTAATTTTGTTTGTGACAAGCACATAGCCCTACATTTATACACCAAGCTAAATATACTATTCTGTGTTACTTTACTATACTGAACTGTTATACAAAAATGAAGACACATGCAAAGCATGTGATTAAAAGAGGTCCCCACAATGTTTTTCCCCTTTATTTTCCCTCCTTTTCCCCTCCCTCTGCTTTATTTTGGTCAAATGCAGCAATAACACACACACACAAAACACACAATATGTCAATAAAAGCACCCCAAATTTGCAGCAATTTTCTGCTTTTGACCAATTCTTACTTCTACTTTGGCTGAATACATAGCTCCATTGGATGGAAGCAGTGAGAATGGTCTAAGTGAAAGACTGAATCCACATCTTGTTCATGTATGAAGACCATTTATTTTTACCCACACTGAAAAATCTATAATCACACTATTCTGAGAATTTTGCAAGTATCAGATCTCTCAAAGCCTCTTACCGTGGACTTTTACAGGTTGTCTTTAGCACACACACTAGTGTACAATTAGCCTTCCTTAAATGCACATGTACTGTATTTGTGCAATGAAATGTTACTCTGACCACTCATGAGTACAACCAAGCAGAATATAATGGAAACAAATAGTTGATGTGTTTAGTTATGCTCAATCTTGTGTCTCGAACTCATGTCAAAACCCCATAAAAGCCCTTAAGGTTCAAGGGCTTGATTTTGGTTCAGCTTTACAAGCACTGTAAGATCACATGGATACAATCATTTCAGAATACCCTTGCCTGTTTGGAAATTCACTAGTAAAGGGATCAATTTCAGGGTTTCAGGCTACTATTTATAAGATACCCGAAGCAGTCATGGTAACCTCATAACACCCATATCCAACTGCAGTAAAGGGGAATGAATCACCAGCTTTGCATGATAAAATCACTGGTTCGATAATGTTCCTTTTATGAGACAATTAAAAAAAATGTCCCTTAAGGGAAGAAGTAGTTCATTAAATTTCCTTGACAAAAACGCCTTGTAAGCTGTAAATTCTGAAGTTCACTAATTAGAAACATGAAACGAAACGGTTGATTTACCATCAACTGAAAATTCCATTCAGTTATACTCACATTTTGTATGACAATGACATAGAGTGTTTCTCAAATTTTTTTCACCGTTACTATTATCTGTCACTATGTTATTCACCAAGATAATAGTTGGCATAAAATCCATTGTCATGTCTTGGTGCAGAATACAAGAACAATGACGAATCTGACAGCACAAAAAAAGAAGCAGCTAAAATGGAAAAAGAATATGAATTATTAAAGGACTCCACAAAACCAGAGCCAAAAGAAGCTGTGGAACCAAAACAAAAAGGTAATGTTGACTTTTTTTTTATATTTCCACCTAGTCATGTCAGTGCATCATCTTCCCATAAATAGAAATATATACATGATGTGCATGTATCAAAAATGTTTGCAGAAGATATATAATGTGTTCCTTTGGATAACAATGCATAACAGTCGCAGTTGGTCTCCATTTTTTTTAGGTTTAGATATTACTGGACCCCACAGTTAATTATTTTTCAGGCCCCCAAAATGTCTAGAGGTTGACCTGTTTTACCAATATTTATTCAAATGATACATGAATTTGGGCCTCATGGGGCCCCTATACCTCCTGGGGCTCCCTGCAACCATGGTTTTTTGTTTTTTTTAATTGTTTTGCTTTTTGTACTGCAGTTTGGAATTTCAGCTGCTATCTGGTTGTAATGGTCTACCAACCAGACAGTTGTGTGAACAAGAGAATGTAAAAGGAATAAACAAGGTCCTGTATAAAAAAAGTAAAAAAATGACAATAAAAAAGAGCTACAGGAACAATAAAATTGTATGCTCATAGAGCAATAGCTTCTGGCTGCTGGTATCACTGACCTCAATTTAAAAAGCCTGAAAGAGGCAAAAGAGAATAGCAAAAAAGTTAAAAACTACAAGGTTGTATACAAAAAAATAAGAAAGTGTAATATGACCAAGTGAAAAGGTGCTAAGATATTCTACAATACAGTAAAAGTTAACATAAGGGTGAGAACTATCCATAACTATCAATAAGGCAAAAGTATAAAAGGTCATAAAGGGCTGTGCATTCATCTAGAGCCAATTTTAAATTCTTTTGGAACCATATAGCACTGTCTCTGAGGAGCAGAGCTAATTTTATATAGCAAAGGAAAATTGCAATGCGTCTGAACCTACTCCAAAAATAGTTTAGTCACGCAAAGCTACCAATTATCTTGTCCATCAGTCACTGACGCTTCCTATTTTTCTCCAGGGAAGGCTGAGACATATTTAGAAGCAATCAGAAAGAATATTGAGTGGCTAAAGGAACATAACAAAGAGGCAAACAAAGGAGGTAATACAAATATAACAATATGCATCTGCATGAGCCATGTTTGAAAAGGAAAATTCCTTAAAGGAACTAATCTGTTTGGTTGGGAAAATTAACTCTCACAGATATTTTGCACAATCCATCTGACTAAAAGCATTTGTGGGGGGGGGGGGTTTAGAAAAAGAAGCCTGGGTAAATACTAAAAAATGCCATTGGTTTTACGGGGTGGGCCTAATATTATTTTCAAATTTTGAATTATAGTTATCATGACACTAGAATCTAGTATGTGTTCAGTCAGCACTGGTCTCTAACATAGTTAGTCAATCCTTGTTTTTTGTTTCTTATAGGAGACTTATTTTAATGAGTTTCCTATAATATCACAACAAAATACTCACTATAACACTGAAATATAATACTCTAACTGAAGTACTTCATAACAAAGTGATATACAGTATATTTAATGCCTCAAGATAACATGGTATACCAACAGTTTCTACACAGAAAATGGGACCTTTCATTTTATTATGCACAAGAGCTAACAAATGTCTTATTATTGAGCAAAAAAACTTATTTATTTGCTTTATTTTCAGATAATGATCTTTCAAAACTGAAACAGTTCATCGACCAGCAGGCAGATTCCTATGTAGAAAAAGGAATTTTGGACAAGGAAGAGGCCAATGTTATCAAGCGTATCTACAGCAGCCTGTGAAGAGTGAACTTGTGCTTGCGCTTTAGAAGTAGAAACCCCCACTTTGGTCAAAGATTAAGGGAAATATACAAAATTTAAATTAGGGCATCCAGACGGATTTGATTCATCCATTTATCAAAGCAGAGCAGTGTGTCAATTCATTTTAATGCGTTTGATTGCTTTAAGTGGTCAACTACCATTCTGTTATATGAGGTATTAAAACTTAAAGGCAGCAAATATAACTGCCCACTGAATGGCTAAGCCACAAAAAATTTTGTTAAAATTCACCAAATACAAATTAACTTAACAATTCAGTAAAATTAATTTACTGTGTTACTACAAATGGGTAGTAAATTAGTTATGATCACTCATAAAAAAGAAAGAAAGAGCAATCATAAATCTAGCCCTTTTTATGTGTATCATCATAAATACTTACTATCCGTTGCATCAGTTTAATGTGTAGGTGCTAAGGCCATTTTTATAAACTGGTACTTACCAATACATGACCAGTGTAGTGTCCATGTCCTTGTGCGTCTTATCTCAATAGTAATAGCAGCTATAATTTACTCAAAACTGTGTTTTTATATTTCTATAAAGACAACACTGTGTCTATGACTAGTTGCTCACATTTTACAGTAATAATGTATACTGCAATTTGGAAATGTCCAGACTTCCGCATACCCCTGCCATTTACTGGAAACAGGGAAATGAAGCTGACTGATAGCAGAAGAGACACGGATTAGCATCCATTGATTTAAACTTGTAAAAAATCTAAAGCCAAAAGAAAATGAAGGGAAACTAGTTCAGAGGGCTCATCTGAGCACATTTGTGACTGTACTCTATTTTAATTAGTTTAAAAGATAGCAGCAGCTTTATACTACCAAACAGAACTGATGGCAAAGCAACATTCCCTGTAGACTGCTGGGCCTGTGGTCCAAGATTTAACTACAACCTTGAGAATGATCACCTACCCTTCAGCTCAGCATGAGAGAGAGAATGGTTGTATGAAAAACTTTTGTATTGGAAACTAACCAAATGTGGGCATATGTGATAAGTGAAAAGCACAAGTATGAAAGCTGTACTGTAGATAGGTGGTGCCAAATATGTGGACTGTGGCAATAGCTGGTTTCACAGTGGAATCATTGCAGATTGTGAATCACAATTTAATAAGGTTTTCCTATTAACAATTTAAAAAGGTTGGCCTATGGGTGGATTTCTGTATTATTGCAATGCGCTGCTGTTTACTTGTAAAGAGCATTACATTGTTGAGCTAGTTTATACTAGTAGGGGATTTTCTGGTGGGTCCAGGTAATAAAGAAGAATAATTGGGTCATGGCCTTAATAGATATTGAAACTGGAAAAGCCACCACACACTCTCCTTCATCTACTGTTCCATCAACCATCATCTTCTACTGGATTTAACAGACACCATAGATGGACGGCATGTCACCTTATATGTCAGATACTGTACTTAATGCCTTTATTATTGCAAGAGCAGATATAAGGTACTATGTCAGGCCATCCGCAGACCGTTTGGAAATTGCTTCCCGTTGCACATTGAGTTCATTGCCACAAGAAACGATTGCAGTCTACTTGCAGGATGCTACAAAAGTGTTTGAACAGCCCCTAAACATTTATACCACTTTTTTCTGCTCCCAAATCAGCAAACTTAAGTAGACCATAAATGCCCTTTACCTGCTTGCTCAGAATATCTTGAGATCCCATCAGATTGATGTTGGTCTTTCTGGGCAAAAAATGCAGCACAATTCCTCCTACCTAAACAAACTTTGAATCTATCAGATCAACCAGAGGACTGTATTACCCTCTTGCTCCAATTGTACATATCATCTGTTCATCCATATTTCTAAAGAAATCAACAGGATCCACTCATTTGGCAATGAGGCAGAACTAAAATCAAGCGGCAGTCTATGAGGAAAAATTCAGTGACTAGCTTGGAGCTGCCTTGGATATCCTCAAATAGCAGCTTGAACTAATCACTGCCATAGCCTGTAACACAAGTGCACACTTTTATGCCAGCTGTGAGTTATTTTTACTCTTTATACTGTATGTTGGTAATGCAGTAAACCTGAAAAAGAACCCAGACATAATAGTCTCAAGTTAGGAACAGATTTTCCCTATGGCAGGAAGTAAAACTGATTCTATGATTGTATTATACCCCCCATACAATGCAGAGATGCACCAAAATGGTCAGTAAATCAGGCTTGGATATGTGTTCTATAAAAATGTACATAGCTATGTACTCAACAGGTAGGGGCCCATTCACTAAGTTTGTGTGAAGGAATAGAATTTCAAAGTGTTTTTTTGGCTACTTCGACCATCGAATGGGCTACTTCGACCTTCGATTACGACTTCGAATCGAACGATTCGAACTAAAAATCGTTTGACTATTCGATAGTTGAAGTACTGTCTCTTTAAGAATAAACTTCGACCCCCTAGTTCGCCGCCTAAAAGCTACCGAAGTCCATGTTAGCCTATGGGGAAGGTCCCCATAGGCTTTTCAAGTTTTTTCTGATCGAAGGATAATCCTTTGATCGATGGATTAAAATCCTTCGAATCGAACGATTATTCCTTTGATCGAAGGATTTTGATTCGCCAGTCAAATATCGAGGGTTAATTAACCCTCGATATTCGACCCTTAATACATCTGCCCCGTAAAGTTACAATTGTATTTTATTCTGGCTTTCACTGCACACCAAAGAAGAGCTTTGCTATGATTAGCATTTAACATACACAAAAAAGTTGACATAAAATAAATAAAAATGACAGGAAAATGGTCCTGCTTTATAAATTGGGAATATTGAAGTTAGATGCAATGCTCTGTATTGCTAGAAGGCAAAGGAGAACATCAGTTTAAAAAATAGAGTTTCTTTTCATTGTATTAATAGCAGAACCATATAGCAAGCAAACAGGGATTTGGTGAGCAGCTTCAGGCAAGGCAAAAGTATAGCAATCTCAACTGGAAATCACATTTCATGATGGATTGCAATTTAGTCGCAATTAATTTTGCCCCTTTTAGTGATCCACACTTCTACCTTTTATAATTTTAGGGTTAAATAACAAATGATGCTTAACATGGTGGAAATGTGCAAGAGTTTCAGCTTTTTTGTAGATTGATACAGTATATTAACTACAGTATCTTCATATCTTGCAGTACAGCAGTTTTTTAGGAATAGCAGGAATTGTTCTATATGTAAATTGAAGACAATGCAACAAAACCCACAATTCAATAAAGATAATCACCACAAAATTAGAAACCATCTTGATGCAATCCTAATCATCCTATTAATGTTTGTTTTTTCTACATCTGAATACATTTAAAATGATATATCTGTTAAAAAGGTGTTTTTGTTTTTTTTTAAATTATAACAAACTTATCCTCCACTGTATTTTATTAAACACTTTTGCTAAATGTATTGCATTCTTGCTTTGAAAATACTAGGAAAACCTAGAGAAAAAAAAGTATGATGTTAATTTTCAACAACCTGAGGCATTCTGTTCTTTTTTCACCAATACCAGCTATGATATTATGGAACATGAACTAAACTTCAGGCAGCAATCCATTTATACGGCAGATCTTGCAAGAAGTATTCTGATGGAAATGTTTATTTAAATCACTTTATAGGGGTTTGAGATGAATGCTTGAATCTGGCATAGCATTAACTAAACAGAGCTAAAAAAAAAATAAGAATAACCAAAGCATTTAAAAAAAAATTAAGAATAACTGCCACTGTAAATAAGTCACGGAAAGAAGTTTATTTTTTTTAAAAAAATCGAGTCAGAAAAAACAATAAAATCACACTGAAATACCGGAAAGTCATTTGCACTCAACATACCTCTGTGGGTCTTAACAGCAATAAAAAAAGATAACCCAAAAAAGTGACTAAACTATTGATAAAATGAGCAGTGAAAATAAAATATGGATAGACTATTGCAAATGAAATACAGTCTGCAGCCATGTAACAGAATGTCATAGGAGTGCAGATATGTCATTCATGTCCCTTTTTTAAAATCAAAAGATGCAGCTAATAGTTCATTTGACGTGTCTGCAAATTACTTGCTTTTAATATATAAATATATGTTTTAAAGGCTGCCATATGTATTTGAAGGCAATATAATAAGGACACTGAACTCTTGCAAATAAATCAATATCAGTGCAATCATAGTAAAAATATCGACAATAGACTTGTCAGACAGGAAGTCTTTCAGATTAGATGTTTGGTATATGTGGAACCACAGCCATTGCTTTCCCAAGACCAGATGTCTTCTTGTTTCTTAATGTTGATAGGAGCAAGTTGCATAGGAGTTGTCATGTCTACAAACAAATCAACAGGTTTGAAAACAAAACATTTATCTTTATGCAAATATATACAGGTATGGGATCTTTTATCTGGAATGCCTGGGGTTTTCTGGATAAGAGATATTTCTGTCAAGTAAATTGCCATTCCAAAACTCATATAAAGTTCATTTGCAAGCTCACTGCGCAAGACTCCACTGCTAAAAAAAAGCATGTTGAAGCTTGTTAAAAGTTTGCTCAAGTCAATGAAATTTTGGGAGAATATCGCCTGGTCAGATGAGACCAAAATTATTTTTGTTAATTTGCTTTCTTTTTCTTCCTTTCCTGCTTTCACTGACCCTAGCATCCAAAAAACATATTGCTCTGTAAGGGTACAATTTTATTATTTCTTTTCATTACAGATCTTTTTAATTGGGCCATCTCCAATTCATATTCCACTCTCTCTTTAAAATTAGTACCTACAGATGAAGCCACTAGGATTTGTGTGTTAAATGCTTCATGATAGTGAATGCTTTAATTAGATGGGATGCTGTGATGCAGTTTTCTGTGTTAAAGGAGAAGGAAACAAAAAAAATGACACCTACATCATTAGGTTTGCCATCAGGCCCCCTTCTGAAACGCCACATTAAGAACTCGGTTTTTGTGCACCTGCGTTCTCAACTTTCGGCGCTGTGAACATTTTGGCGCTGCCATTTTCAAAATGCGCATCACTTCAGCCTTTTACTGCACATGCGCCTCCTATGTGACCCACAAGTGACTACAGACCTCACAGACAGAACGGATAGCGGACTCCCTTCTTTTAAGCTCCCCTCCACAGCTCGCTGACAGACTGTAAATTAAAAGCAGAGCGAGCGCAGGAGCTTCAAAGCTAGTTTCTTAGCAACGAAGAAGCTGCACGGGCTATTGATGCTTCTAATTAATGAGGCGGGGCAGAGGGTCAGCTTGTAATTTATGAGGCAGGGGGGAGCATAGTCATCACTACAAAAGATCCTTGTGCGCATGAGCACGGCACAGCTGGAAACTATTGCGCATGCGTGTGCCCTATCCAGACGGTTTTCTGGACAGAAACAAGGGTATGCTTTTTAATACGTTTTAACTTTTAAAAAAATCAATTGCAGCAAAAAGATTGAGGGCAAAACTAATGAGGGAATGCTTGCTGGTGTGTATATATATATATATATATATATATATATATATATATATATATATATATATATATATATATATATACACATATACACTATTCATTGGCAACACTTAGAGCTTAAGTATTTTTTTGGCTTTCCTTCTCCTTTAAATGGGATAAATGTGTTTAGATATAACAAACGAACCAAGCTGGCTTCATCTGTAGTTGCAAGGGTAAATTAGATCTCAACAACCTCATAGCTGCCACAATGTCAAACTGTAGAGCTGTTGAACAGCCAAACCAAGGGTAGGCAACCCGCGGCTCCGGAGCCTCATGTGGCTCTTCATCCTGCTTGCTGCGGCTCTGTCTTGCGGCTTTGCCTGTCATGTCGTCTAGGTGCCCCTGCACCTGCTGGCGGCTTCTTGAGTGTGAGACCGGGAAGCTGCCAGCAGGTGCGTGGGCTGTATAGACGTGACAGGTAAGACCGAGCCGTAGCAAGATGATTCACCATGGTCCTTACAGCGGTCACACACTCAACACAAGAGAGGGAAGATCAGCATGGAGCTTCTGAAACAGAAGTCACATTAAAGAGATGAGAACACTAGCATTTAATAGGGCTATTCAGTGTTTAATTTATTTCAAAGTAGGCCTACACATACACACTGCACTTCTGTTTGTTGTATTCTGTTGTTGTAACAGTTAAAAAAATGGTTAAAACCTTTAAAAGTTTATAAACTGTGTTATGTTTTGCGGCTCCAGACTATTTTTCTTTAATGGACGAGGGGCAAAATTGCTCTTTTGATAGTAAAGGTTGCTGACCCCTGAGCTAAACACAGCAAAATACCCATTTTACATTTTTCAAGGGAAAATATCAGGGAAATACATTTTGCTTTATATTGGTGGGACCACAAAAAAAAACTGTACAATGCGTGGAAATTTAAAATCAGGGTATGTAAACTTCAGGTATCCGTTTCATTTAAAAATAAACTAATATAAAGATTTTCATAAATGGTTTCAGAATATGACTGTGTGCCTCAGGAAAACAACAAAGTTAAACACCCTCCCTTTTTAATGTACTGGAATGGTCGAGTTGGAATCCAGATCTCACCTAATAGGATAATGTGTAGCTAGACTTGAAAAAGGCTGTTCCCTCACAATTCCCATGCAACCTGACAGGTTGGGCAGATTTGCAAAGAGTAATGGGAACACATTGCAGTATGCAGATGTATAAAGCTGGTAGAGATCTATCCACACACACTTACGGCTGGAACTGCTGTCAAAGGTGCATCACTTCATTCAGACTTTTTCACGTTGTCATGAAAGTACATTTCTGAACATTTCTCTGAATGTTTAAATTAATAAAGGCTTGGCAGATTAATGTTGTTCTCCACTGCAACCTTCTCAGTAGACATCAGCAAAAAAAAGTTTCATAAATCTACTACAAACACGTTGAGCTGGTTGATTTACAGGAAATGTTATGCAAGCCTAGCAATATATCACTCCATTCCATATCAAAATGGAAATATGCAAAGAAGGACTGTTCAATGCAATACATATTGGAATACCCATAAGAATATGAGCTGCATCCCAAGATACAGCAAATGCAGAACTGTAATAATATAAATAAAATATAAATAAAATAGAGCCACAGCAAAAGAACAGTGCATTTGCCTGATATATTCAGATGCCTCCTGCATTGTCCAAGTGTTTGCTGGAAGAAGGTCAGTGACCCCCATTTGAAAGCTAGAAAGAGTCAGAAGCAGACGGTAAATTAAAAAAAAAAACTATAAAAATAATGAATACCAATTAAACAATTGGTTAGAAGTATTCTATAATATGCTAACATGTAAATTAAAAGAGAACGATCATTTTACATTTACATTCATATTTTTTAGAGCATTATAAACAAAATCTAAACAATTTAAGGGAGTTAAAGCAGAGTATGTTTTACGTGCTCAATGCCAAAAATGCGTGAAGTTAGCAAAATCCCACAGGGGTTTTTCAGTTTAACTACTGGGTGGCTTGGCCAAGTTGCAGTACATTGAGGGGCACAGTCCAGGTGATGAGAAAGCTTAGGCTGCCACGGGTACATAACTAAGCAACAGAGACTTCAGAGAATCACAGTGCTGGAGGGAAACCAGTCCTGTGCGAACCAGTCCTGTCTGGGAATACAACTGGCACACCACCAAGCCGGTCAGATTCTTACAAATGGGATTTTGAGAACTTAAGTACTGGTGGAACAAGGGAGAACTCAACGTGAACTTTTGTTAAAAGCTGACCTACTGAGAGCCCTCATGATCATATATTTATTATTTAATAATGTGCAATACTGCTTTGCCTGTATTATTGTCAGTATAACGAGTGTGTGTATTTTTGTATGTATACATATGTTGGTGTGTTTGTGCGCGAAGGGCAAAGCAACTGCTACTGCCCGTGAATGTTCCACTCGTTTCTTGTACTGCTTCTTTCATGCACCCACACACTTCCATTCAAACGAGAGAAACTTCTGCATTAGCAGGATGCACATGTGCTTAGAGGATGTGGTGCCACAATTGGTCGTGTAAGGCAGTTGTTCGGCAGATGCACATGCAAAGTTGTCCACTCCAACTGGCTTGAATACTTAAACAGTGAAGTCACCGCCCCATCCGAGTCTTTGTAATCATAAAAAGCCTTTACTGGAATCCTGGGTCAGATCTCAAACAAACAATGTTTCAGGCCTGCATGGCCTTTTTTCAAGTTTCACAATTAGTCACCAAAATAAAGCTACCACTAACTGCCAGTAAGCATATTGTGCAAGTGCAGCTCATCAGGCAAGAGAAGCCACAGTAGCAACATCATTCTAGAATGATTTGGGCTAGACATTGGTTTGGGGTTATCAGAACAAGACTTGGAAGTCTGACAATGGCAGTGTGGTGGAGATGGAGAGACACAGGGAAAGCCGAAATAGGTATAGGATACATCCTCCACCGTAAAGGGGACCTATCGCAAAAATTTTAAATTTAATATAAGCTTCATTATACTGAAATAAGAAACTTTCTAAATACAATCAATTAAATATTCTGCATTGTTTCTAAAATAATAAAGTTTATCTTCACTATTCCTCTCTCAGCATCTGTTTCTATTTATTCTGTCACTTGCAGCAGTTGGTTGTCATATTCTTTGACAGTAAGATCCAATATATCTTATAGGGGAACTCCCTTTCGAGCAGATGAATTAAAGCTCACTCAAATAACGGATTCCAGTACAAACAAAATCTAACAAAATAACTGCCTTTTGCACAAATCCTGCATGTAGAGAGACGTGATTTCTGGTGATTTTAATAGAGTGAGCTCTAATATATCATCTAGGCAAAAGTAGCCCCCTATAAGAAATATTGGATCATTCATCTGACACCCAACTCCTGCATGAAGAGAGAATGAAGAGAAACAGATGCTGAGAGAGTAATAGTGAATATAAACTTGATTATTTCAGAAGCGGTACAGAATTTTTAATTGATTATATTTAGAAAACGTATTTCAGTATGCTGAAGCTTATATTAAATTATCATTTTCACTATAGTTCCCCTTTAAATATAAAATTCATAATGGCCAGGCATAGCAGCTCAAATTTGCAAAGCACTAAGGTGGGTGTAGCTGCCCCAGTCCTATAAATGCTTCCGCAAGCAACATAGCAATGAGAACTATAAGATCGAAGAGGCTATTCAGTTGTGTGGCTCAAATGAATAATATTACGACTCAATGCCTGTGACTTGATGAATGGGGGTATCTGACATCAGCTATAGCAGGTAGCTTTTGTAGCTGATGTACAGCAGGTCAGGTGTGATGCATTCTGCTGCCTACTATATTTATTTTAGTTTATTTATTTCTGCCACCATATGTTAGTAAACATGCTACTAATTAGTCCATGACAAACAGATTGTGGACTTCAAGTCCCACGATGTTTACAAATATTACGATGTTTACTATGTTTCCCTAATCTTTATTTGAATAGATATTCTGGTTCAACATCAGAAGGTCCCTTCTTAGTATCTGGCTGCAGACATCTAAAAAGATGCTTTTAGTCCAGAGAAGGCTAGATTTGCAAATAGCTGTACTAACAAGACAGGTTTAGTCCAAGACAAGTGTTATTAGCTATCACAACAATCAACATTGTTGGAAGCCAAATCCTCTTTAGAGCCCACACAATATCCTGTACTAAAGCAGCTCAGCGCACTTGCAGACATTTGAGTAGGAGGAAATTCCGTCAAAAGAAGCTTCATTCGGAAGACACACAAGCTGTTCTAAAAAATGTTTTTAAATAAGCATAGTCTGACAGCTGAAAAAGGATGAATTCTGAACATGAATAAATCAGCATAACAAAGCTGAGTTGGAGAGTGTGTCCCCAATTCCTAATGAGGGGGAAAAAAGGAAAAGAAGAGGATAAGTATATTTTTTGCCAAAAAGGGAATAAATTAATATTTTATCCATTATATTCAGCTGAGCAAATTTCAAAATATACAACATGATTTTAGGATTTGTACACTAGTTAGAATAAGTCTAAATTTTTCTTACTTTTTTATCACTCAGCTATGCCATAGGCAAAATAATACCACAAAGTAAAGACAGAAGCATTGGCAGTGTGCTGGAAGAATGTGTACAACTAAACATGACGGGTAGACCCAAACGCAACAGCTGTAAGGTGCTAATGGGGGGGGATGGCAACAAGCTAGGCTACAAATGTGCTTCATTGATGGCCACTTTCCAACTACACCTGGTCAGTCTCCACCAGGTCCGGAGTGAGAATTAAAATAGGCTCTGGCATTTCAGGTACACAGAGGCCCAATCAGCTCACACAGAGGCCCAAACAGCTCCCACCAGCCCACTAAATACTGACTTTTGGGGCCTGGTCTACACCCATCCTGCCTAATTTGCACCTTCGATGTCATATATGAAAAGAGAACAAAGCCCTCCCCCCAGCCCTGGGCTCCATATAACTGTCCCCTTCACTGCACCAACTGTTACTCTGACAAGCATCCCTCTCTGTATACCTGCTTTAAAAATATAGAGTTGTGCAGCAGGATTGACATGTCCCATCTTATATCAAGTCCAAAAAAATATATTCCAAAACATTCTTTCAAAGTTAAAAAATGTACTCTTTATTCAGCATAAATATTAAAGAGTAGGCATACAGACCAATTTGTATGCCTACTTTTTAATATTTATATTTTTGGACTTCATGTGTGTGCCCTTTTGAGCTGGGGGCTATATTCCAGAGTTTTTGGCCCTTTTTGACAGGCCTCTAAAGACTACAGCAGTTGACTAGTAATTTTATGTCCCATCTTATGCCACTTTAAATTCTCTGCTGTGTGATCCCATACCTCCCAACTGTCCTGTTTTCCTCAGGACAGTCCTGATTTTGACAGCTGAACCCGCAGTCCCGGATTGTTACTGAAATTTCCTGACTTTCCCTATGATCTCCTGCACTGAACAGCCAGAAAAAGATACAATGTTCCTAAAACAGAATATGTGCCAGGTGCACTTAGATACATTTGTAACAATTTAAGATAAGCAAAGAAACAATTGTAACTATTTAAGATAAGCAGGTCTCTTGGGGAAACTGTGACTTGCAGCTTAAAGGGCAATTCGCCTTCATTAGCAAAACTTTAATTACACATAAAAACCTGCCCCTAAAACACCCAGAAATGTGTTCAAAACGTTCCTTAACCTGACAAATTTTGTAAAAATTTACATGGTAATTGGGGGTTGTGGCCATAAAATGGGCATGGTCTAAAATGTTCGCTGCGCTGTGCGCACCAAAACTTTTTGTCCCTCTATCTGTTTTCAAATTGTTGGAAGGTATGTTATCCTGACACAAAGCATGCACAGCTAAAGCCTGGTCCACAGAAACTTTAACTTCATATGCTGTAGAGATTGCATAGAAGACAGTCAGAAGCTATGAACTCTGCATTTTTTTTGGTACACAGATACTGATCAGTGGTATGAAAGGGAGTGGGAAGGGGCAGCTAAATGGGGCCTGGGGTTATAGGAGGACTGCAATAAAAGGAGATAATGCACAAAGTGATCCAGGAGGCACAGAAAGGCACTTTACCCACACTTAATGGAGGGAGGCAGAGCTTTTTAAGATAGTATTTTAATAGCAGCATAGCTCTGGAGCCTGGGAATTAGTGATTCTCACTAATTAAATACCTGCATAGACAACAGATTGTATGCTTTTTTTAGCAAGTAAAAACACATAGTTACAGTAGTAATAGAATATAATCATCTAGCTTCCACAACTTGTTTGTAAAGACCACTGCACCATCCACTACAGGTACTAAAGTTATTTTTACCCCATCAGTTCACTCTAATTTAAAGGGAAGTTTAATGAAATTACATTTAAATATGTTCTTACAACGGTATTTTTTTTACTAATTCCTTGAAAATAAAGCCTGTTCAAACAATAATTGCTATAAAATAATATTTTATATTAATGAAGAGTCATTGTCCAATCCCCTGCAAAGCAGTCATGTCCCTCACCTCTTTCCTGCTGTTTCTGGGGCTGCATTAGATTTTCTTTTAAGCAGACAGTGCAGTCTGTAGTTAGGGTTGCCACCTTTTGTGAAAAATGTTACCCGCCGGTGGGGGGCGGGAACAAAAGGGGTGGTCTGTGATGCAAAATGGGGTGGTACATGATGGCAAATGGGGCGGAGCCACATAATTCATGCAACACACGCAATGGCCAGAAGGCTGGAAAAAAAAGGTAAGTTCTGAGCGAATTTAGGGTGGGCCAAGGGCTTTTTTTAACGGTATTATAAATTACCGGCAACTACACTGCCGGTAAATAAGTAATACAGGCTCCGGCAGGTGTTTTACCGTCTAGGCCGGTAAAATACTGGCCGGGTGGCAACCCTATCTGTAGTAAAATATCTTTTGGAGACAAGTGAGAATCCTGCTGCACCTATCAGACCAAAGCCCAACTTCAGCTCATGTTAAAGGGCTATTGTCTCACTTGTCTTACTAATAGTTCCTTATCACCTCCAATAGGGCCCCTACTGCTTTTACAAAAGAAACAATTGGAAGACCTGGCCTGGGAGTCATGGAGCATGATATAATGTCTTTGGGGTATGGTTTGCCAAACTAAGATATAATATCACTCTTCATAGGAAAGATAACTCCCATACATAAGTCTGTGCTAGCACATGCTCTCCTGTTGCAATTCTGCAGAAAATTCTAACAATAATTAAAATGCACTCTCCATTTACAGTCTACCAGGTTACCTGAGGTCTTCTTCTTCTTTTAGCCTCTGGGCTGCCTGAGTAGACCTCTTTATCTGGAAGTCCAGTCTCTGAAGAAAGTCTTTGGCTGACAGCTCTTCATCTGACCTAACAATAGGCTGATTTGTTTGTATAGAGCTGGCTATAGAGACAGTATGAGCCTCAGCTAATGCAGACTCTTCTGTTGGAGAACTACAAGTATCTTGGGTTTCATTCTCGGGAGAGTCCAATGAGCCAAGTCCATTAAACAGGGAGACCTTCTTTGAGATAACTGGAATATTCAAGGACTTCCGCAGAAATATACAGTCGGTAGAAAATAACTTATTGGCTCTTTTAATTTGCTCCATCTAAAATCAAAGTAAGAAAATGTGGGTGATAAAACATAAATAGTACTTACATTTACCCATTAGCAGTACCAGTACAATGTGAACATATAACAATTGCAAAAAAAAAAACAAAACTGAAAATACAGCCGACATAAATCTTCTAACTTGTCCGATCACCTGAATGACCGATCGCTATGGTACGAAAAATCGTACGAATCTGTGGATGGTCCTGACATTTTTCGCACCATGGTGATCGGTCAAGTTAGAAGATTTCTGTCGTCTGACGGTAATATCTGTGCGTGTGTTGCCTGTCTGACGAGATCAGTGGGTGACTGTCACATTAATTTGTCTGACAATTTACGTACAATTGCTGTCATGGGCAGAACATTGTCTTATTTGTTCTTTTACTACTTTATTTAATCTAGTTAGTGGAAGGGGTTAGGGGTTAGGATTGCAACGTATGGGCGTTTGTGGGATACAAGGGTAAAATGTGCATGTCTATGATGAGCTCTAGTGAGTTTCTCTAATGTACCTCCTTATTAAGGCTCCAGTCAGCTGAGCAGCAGCAGCAATCAATACTGGGGAAGGGGGAGAAGCCCTGCTAATGAACCTGTTGCCTAGGGAGCATGGGTAATGCTTGTGTCTATACAATTTTGGCCACAGCAGCTGATGTGGAGCCGCAGGATGGACACTCTTCATTCCCAGTGGCAGGAGACTTATTAGGCCGCCCATCACCTATCCCACCAATCATGGCTGCGTGTAGGCCCCATCGCTGGAATGTCCTTACCGTCACCCCGTACTTGAGCGCGATGCCTTGCAGAGTATCACTGGGACTCAGGCGGTGCTCGATGTACTTCTCGGCAAGGGGGGCCGCCACACTGGCTGTGCTCCCGTAAGAGCGGGTTTTGGTGATGGCCAGGCTGAGGGACAACTCGGCTTCAGACTCGGACTCAAGTCCTGGAAACATGGTGTAGCCATACCGGGAGGCTCCTTCCCTGTGCGGCTGAAGCACCGGTGAAAGGTCATCCATCGTCTGCGGGGGAGAAAGGACAACGTAACACAGCCAGGAGCCACTTTGTTGCATCTCCCGCACTGGCCGACAGAGGGCGCTAAGCTCCCATCCCGCAGGACTACGCCGACAGCTCTGAGCTCTGGTCCCTTCTCGTCTGTTCCCTCGCGGGAGATCTGCAACTTCACTCTCTGTAGTCTAATTGGCTATTGGCTGATGTGGCTGACACTGCAGGAGTCACTAGATGTCAGCTGGTGCCATACACTGGCCCGTTGCACAGTATCAGGCTGAAGAGACAATTACTAATCAATACCACACAATGGGAATATAAACCTGAGCCACGAACGGACCATAGTGTTGCCAACTGACTTTTATTTTGACAGCCTAGTTGGTAAAATTCCTTTCAAGTCCAGGGTAGGATCGGCATTTACTAATTTATTTTGCTTAATTTGCAAAAACGAGTCCATCTATCTCCTTGATTCCCCCAGCACAGGTCTGATCTGACCCAGTCTCCTCTACCAGCTCCCTCTCACCTAATTCCCTTCTAATTCAATCATACATTTTACCACTCTGCCCATTTATGTCACAGCCAGGCTTGGGTTGGCATCTATAGGGGCTGCTGCACAATGCCTAGACAGACACTAGTTATTGGGCCTTCAAATGCAAAGGCCCAATGTTGGACTGGGACACCAGGGGCCCACCAAAAATCCCTAGACCAGGGGCTCACGCCACTCTCAGTACTATTATTATTCTTCTCCGCACTCAACCTCTATACATACTATATATTATTCCATCAATTTAGCCTCTTTGTTCTCATAGAAATAGGGAATGGTCATGAAATAGGCCAAATGTTTAGCAGCATGAGGGCCCACTGGCCCCCGGGCGCACTGGGAGTTTTCCTGGTACTTGGTGGGCAAGTCCGACACATCAAGGGCCCATTTTGGAAAAAGGAGGTAACCCTAACTGGCCAGTTATCCACGGTACATAGATATTGGGCAATAAATAGGAATAAATGTACCAAAAGTAAGGCTTCAGTGGCGTAACTAACGCACCTGCAGACCCCGCAATGCGGGGGGGGGGGGGCCTGAGTCTTGAAGGGGCCTCTGCTGGTGAAGGCCTGTGTGTTCCGATGTAATGAAACATCTCTAATGTTTCATTACAGTTCCCAAGCAGCTTGCAGAACTCTAACTGAAGTGTAAACAAGGTGCCTTAGGTCACATGGCAACATTTTAGGCTCACACAAGCCTTTCACTAAGCTTTGCAAAAGTTGTAAGTGGTCATTTACAACTTCAAGTGCAGGGTGCAATTTGGGACACAAATCAACATGTTTTCTATAACTTTTTCCCCCATTATTTCAGTGTCATTGCTGCCACGAGGGGGTGTTGTGCTTGGTACAGTTGCATCAGATGCACTAAAATCTGCTGAAGCCCAAGTGCTGTAATTGTAGTGACTCTTTTCTAAGTCACGATAGTGTAATTTCCTGCGATCGCTGTTAAAACGACATCTGCACCTCATCCTTTAGGAAATGTTGCTGTGATTTGATGCTGGGCACAATGCTGCCACTACTTCTACCTTTGAGTTGGCGGTAGCTCCAGAGTTACCCTGCATCAACTGCATGCATTGGCGCTTGTCTGTGGATACAAGTACCTTTAATAAATTGTGTCAGTTTGCCCAATGACTGCACCTATTTTTGCATGGTTGCACCGTAAATTAACTCTATGGTAACACTATGGTGTGTTGTTTCTTTGAGTATCTTTGAGACATTGATTAAATATTTTAAAGGTGTTGTTCACCTTTGTGCAAATTACCTTAGCAAACGTGCACTCCGTGTCGGACTTGGCTGGCGGGACACTGGAAAAAACCCAGGGGGCCTGCTCCCCGGCTGGCCCATAAAGAAATATACCAGCGCGACTTGTCCATGCATACGCACGCAGCACCGCCATGAACTGCTCCCCCCGGCTTGCCCATAAAGAAATAAACCAGCGCTAGGGGTACGTGCATGTGTGCTCAGCACCGCCATGTCAGCGCATACAATCGCCAAGGGACAGGGAATCAGAGGTTGGTGGAAGGGGGCCCCCTTGTGGGCCCCCAAGGCTCCAGTCCAAACCTGCATGCATTCATTTGAAGGAGAGACTGGAATATGAATAGGAGAGGCCCTAAATAGAAAGATGAATTTTAAAAAGGTAGCGGTAACAATAAATTTGTCATTTTACAGAGCATTTGTTTTTTTTAGATGGGGTCAGTGATCCCCATTTGAAAGCTGGAAAAAGGCAAACAATTCAAGAACTATAGAGATGAGAAAATTTAATTCAAATATAATACACAAAAGCCATGAATATCCTGTAAATGATATCCTTATAAACAGCTCTTGGTGATGTCATCAGTTATATATGGAGCATAGTGATGTCATTTTTTGACATGACTCGCTAAAACTAGCGTATTATAATAAATAAAGTACCCCTTGTTGGGAAATATATGGTCATGGAACTTCTTGTGACTTATAATATCCTTATATTTTACAACCAAATGTACTTAATTCACGATATTTACAAGCCGCTCTCTAATTGAACTGTGAACAAGGTGCCTTTATTGTGGTTACAGGGCAACATTTTGGGCTTGAGGCGAGACAAGAAGGATGTGTGCCATATCTAGCCCAGTATGAAACAATTCATGTAAAAAAAGCACGACTGACCACTGTCACTTCTTACACAGCATGTTACACCAGTGAAGTTTATGGATACACATGAGTAATTTTGTTACCACGACCTATTAATTAAATTAATATAAAATACATTTTGAACGCTCGGTTTACTGGTTTGAGAAGCTGCGGCCATACAGTTTGCAGTTTACAGTTTGCAGTTTACAGTTTGCAGAGCTGTTTAAGCAGAGAAACAAGTTTATTTATATGGAGGTGTTGAAATTTCCCATCCCACAGCTAACTAATGCAATAGCTGTAGCTACACAATGAGCTGTATTTTTCCAGTTTGCTCCTGAGTACACATTAACCAGGATGTTATTCAGGTGTCCAATACTGTGAGTGTTTTGAAGTGCAACAAAGCAGAAAATTCACATTTGGGAACCTGATTCCCTATAATGCGTGTAAAGTGACTTTTATAAAGGACAAAATTGTTTCTAAATATGTGAACAGGAAAATGGAGTGGAAAAGACTTGCCTCTTGTTAAAGTTAGCAAAAATTGTTACAAACCTAGCAATCAATTTTGTTTTTTTAAATATCCCCTTGAAAGGTTGTTTTCATTCCTACAGTATTATACTGAAAAGTCACACAACACAAACAATCCCCCCCAAAAAATAGCCTCCCTCAAGCAAGTCTTAAAGGACATGTAAACCCCTCACACAAAAATGTAATCACTGAAGAGCCTCTTTGAAGTCGATAAATACCTGCCACTCTGGTTGTTCAAAGGTTAATAGTAAGGCTGCAGCATCCCCTTAATCACTTAGGATTCCTTCTGCTCCCCTTAATCACTTATGATTCGTCTGTCTCGCTCAGCCCCTTCCCTCAGGAATTTCATTTGGCTGTTGGCTACTGAGCATGCTCAGTTATTCTCAACTCACATACTCTCCAGTCTAGCATCCAATGAAGAGATGGCATTGCTGGTTCCCACAGAAACTCTGCTCTAGCTGTCTGCTCATATATTTAAATCCTACCTGTAACATAACCTGGTGGTCTAGTGGGCCGAAGGGGACGCTTGCCGCATGGTGCTTCTTCCTCTTAGTTGCCGGTGACTCCTAGGGCACGCGCGGGGCACACTTCTGGGTTTTACGTGCCGTGCGCGTGACGTCATCACGTCCTTGGCGCAAAAATATTTAAAGGGGCTTGTGATTGCTGCCAGTTGTTAGGTCTAATCTGATTATCTTCCTGGGTGCATTTTTTTTCTATGAATATCCTGGTTTTGATCCATGCCTGTCTATCCTGAACTCTAGAAAAATTGAAGAAAGAATAGTGCTGTCCGGCACTCAAACGAATCCACCAGAAAAGTTGTAAATTAAAAATATATCTTTATTTTACAAAGTTAAAAATGTATACTTACATCTCTATCTGCCCTACGCATTTCGTATCCACCAGGGCACTTAATCATGCTATCCTGAACTCTGCCAATTTTGCCTGCCTGACATCTAAGTAGCTGAGGGCTTTTCCCCCCAGGCCAAAGGCAGCTGCTACAGGCAGTCTTGACCAGGGAGCCTAGCACTGAATTTAGGGAGCCGTCCTTGAAACTAACCCCGTCTCCTGAACTCAGAGTAACCATTGCAGTGCTCAATCCATGCAGGACTTGTCATCATGGTAAATTCTACCATTGCATATGTGCTGTTTATCAATGCACTGATGATGTGTCACCGAGGGAAAATGGCCAGTGGGTTAAAGCTGCTATTTGTTTTAGGGAAATGTAATGACGCTGGCAAACAGAGGAGTTGTATGCAGTACAAATAATACCATTTGGGTGGGGGAGATGTGACGAACTTGGTACATACATACATGGTAGAAAAATATAGGATTTACATGTCCTTTAAAATGTTCAATGCATAATTCACAGTGCAATAAACTACATTTTTACATTGTGGAATGTAATTTTCTATTCTAATTTTTACTCATTTGTTTTCTGTGTCCATTACTTACCGCCCATAGACTCCTATGTTTATTTGAAAGCCTAAACTATTTGAAACATTTTTCATTACCCAAACCCTATCTTCATGAGGAATAGGGGAATATAGACAGATCAATCCATATCTAATATTGTCATCTGCCTAATTCTACAGTCACTAGTTTTGGTGGCATTTATACACGATTCTCTGCAGATTCCTATGATCACTCAATGGCCAGAGAGGTAAAGTCTGGTAGTAAAGAAATAGCAAAGAAGAAAGCAGGGCCGACCGGCACTCAACGGATCCACAGGACCAGAGATTAAATTAAAAGAATATTTTATTTATACAAAGTTAAAAGTATATAAATCTGTATCTCCATCCACCCTACGCGTTTCGCACCCATTCAGGGCGATTAGTCATGGGCTCACAGATACAGCTACATTACAAGCAAGGGGATTTGTTATACCTAACCGAGTCAGTACTAAAATATTTACTTGTCTCCAATTTATCTGATTTGGCATTGGGCATCCCATCCAACTAATTTTATGTACTTCAAGAACACTTTCTGTAAAGTGAGCAAATAACTGCCCAGGGACTGTATGCCCAAGGCAGATAGTAAAGGTGCCAACAATTGGAGTTCACTGGGTGTCAGAGATTCCATTTCACATTCTGCTGTTCCTCCATCATTTATGTTTTTGTGCCCTCCTGTGGTAATTTGTGATTATTGCATTAGAAGACACACTGCTGCAGTGTTGCTTATACCAGCTAGTAATAACGTATCAGACCCAAAAACAAAATAAGGTTTATTGTAAAAGTGCCAGAATTATAGTTAATATTCTACTGTATTTTTCTTTTTTGGAATAAGACACAAGACAATGCCACACATGTAGTTTTTAATACTTTAAAGAATATTGCCACACAAGGCTGGGCAATTGATGCATTAAATTATATCATTTGGAAAGTTGATGGTGAATAAAATGATTTCTTCTTGAAGAATTATGCAAACTGAATTTTCTTCAACATGTCCGAACCTGAGTTATGAAAGGCAATGTTGGCCATATGTTTAGTTCTGTGTAACCCCTGTACAAAAATTCTTTAGTATTGCCATCATTCAGGAGGGGGAATAATAGTTTGGGACTGTTTTTCATACTTTGTTTCTACTTAATTATTCCGTCATGCACACAGAAAGGTCTGTACAGAATACATTTGCTGAGGAAGAATTTGACTAGGCTGTACAGAAATCAACTAATCGAATGCGCTTGTTGCTGAATGGATGCAAATTCCACCAACAATGTTCCAACCAATGTTCCCTCTAATTCCTTCTTGGCTATGTGCACAACAAATTATTTTGTGCGCACATTTTAACCTTTTGTGCACAGTTTTTAAAAACTGTGTGCTCAAGTCAAAATAAATACAGAATTTGGCGTTTTCACACAGAATTCTTTGTGCACACCACAGTTTTTTGTGTGCGCTGCCCTCATAATTTGTGTGAGCATACACAAGTGCACACCTTAGTGGAAACATTGGTTCCAACATTGATTGAAAAGCCTTCCCAGATGAGTACAGGCTTTTGCAGCAGCAAGGGATGGGGAGCAATATACAATTTAATCTGCTCAAACCACATTGTGTGATTGGAAGATTTGGCCTCCCAATCACATGGCTGGTTGGTAAACATAGATGATAAAGTGCATCAGTTACTGATAGCACCCAATCAGATCTTTGCCAACAGCTGTCCTATTAAAACTGATGACTTGGTCCTGCAAGACTGAGTCAGCATCTTATCAACCCCTGTTTGTAGCCCACAGACTGGTCTGCCCAATCGATATATCTTTCGGCACATTTGAAAGTTTGTTCAGTCAAGGACTACATTGGTACATTGATTAAATCCTTGTCCTGTTTATTTTACTTGTACCTTCTCTTCTGTATGTGCTATCTGAATAGCTTCTGATTCATGGACTAATAATTTGCTATTATGTTTTCCATCTAGATTTACTCATGATTTTAGGTGGAGTTAATGCAAGCCTGGACTGACAATCTGCCTGGGTCGCTCTATTTTATGCTAAGTGGGTCAGGGGAGCCATCAAAGTGAAGCCGCTGCAGGGAGCCAAAGCCACCCAAAGGAGCCAAAGCCACTGCAGGGAGCAAAAAAAAGCTGTAGAGGAGAAGGAAGAAGCTGCTGTCACAGGAGGAAGACCGCGTCACAAATTTTAAAGTAGAACTAAACCATACACCTCCCTCCTTCCCTCTCCACTGCCCCCTCCAAGCTCCCTCCTCGCAGCCTCTATTCTTTTTAGAAGAATGCCTGTCTGCTGACCTGCAATAAATCTTCCCCTGTCTTTTGGTCTTCTACTGTTAGAGTGGTGACACAGATCTTGAAGAGAGCAAGTGCCATTCAATCTATGTCCTGAATCAGCTTCTACTGCACATGCTCCTGCTAGATTCGTATCGGCAACTGACAGAAGAGGATCGGGAGACAGACAGAAGATGGAGCCTTTAAACTCCTCTGTACAACTTTGCGTGTTTTTTTAATTTTTATGGGGGGGGAGAACCCTGACCACCATTTTTTTTTAAAGTTTTATGGGGGGGAAACCCTGACCACTAATGGTTTTTTTTCTACTTTAATGGGGGGGAGAACCCTGACACCGATGTTTTTTTTTTTTAACTTTTATAGTGGGGGGAAACCCTGACCAATACAGAGCATTCAAATGTAGTAAGAGGTCATCCTGAAGTAATTCAGTAGCCAAAAATGTTTTATGAAAGTAAAAAAAAAAATCTTTATTAGGACATGTGTAAGCCTGACTCGTTTCATGTCTGAGGTGGGCACTCATATCCTATGCTATGAGTAAGTGACCACCTCAGGCACGAAACGCATCAGGCTTACACATGTCCTAATAAAGATTTTTTCTATTTACTACAGGATGACCTCTTACTATATTTGAATGCTTTGTATTTCCCCAAAATATTGGCAAACCCTTGGACTGGGGGTTACCCTGGTAAGAGATCATCTTTTATTAACTTTTTGATTTTGTGTATTTCATTATTCATTTGCTTATTTTCTGATTCTGGACTTTTCCCAAAAAAACGGAGCTACACACCAACACATACATGACTTTAGGAGAACCCTGACCACCAATGTTTTGTTTTTTTAACTTTTATGGGAGGAGAACCCTGACCACCTATTTTATTTATGGGGAGACCCTGACCACCAATGGCTTTTTAACTTGTAGGGTTGACAATGCCCACCAATGTTTTTTTTTAACCGTGGCCACCAGTTTTTTTTTTAACTTGTAGGGTGACACTGGCCACCAATGTTAGTTTTTGCATGTTTAATCGCGGCTGCTTTGATTTTTTTTGCCAGGGCTGCTTTTTACTCCCAGTCTGGACAAAAGTTTCATGTAAGTAGCATGGTGCGAGCAAAGTTCACAGAAACAATACAAGAGGATACATTGATAGCTAACTACCCGCTACAGTCTAAATGGAATCTGCTTATAATCTTAGTTACATTTTTTAAAAATATTACTTCTTGCCCTTTTTAATAAGCACTGCAGAGTTTTCTGTTACTGCATTAATCAATGTTTTTCTTTAAATACCAGCTTACCTGCATGTTTATTAACCATAACATTTATTTTCTTCTATGAGTATATACAATAGAAAGCAGTATATTAATTTATTAGAAATTTTAGTAAGTTTAAAGTATCCTTATACTGTATGTTTGTACCCTGCCGGGGCTATCTGTATTCATTGCTGTTTACACAGGCTACATTTCATACATTCTAGCAGCTCTTTAACAATGGGGAGAGGGGGCTTTCTCACTTTAGTTTTCACTTAACTGAGAAAACTGGTGCAAATATACAAATGTGCATTCCTGTACGTAGAAGAGCTGCATAAAATATAAATGCCTGCCATGGGGGCTATACTTAAATAGAAATAATTTATTATGGAGTTAGGCATCATTTAGCTGAGGTATTCAAATAAGAAAACCATGTGACAGTTTAGGAACTCTTGCCCGAAGACTTGATCGTTCTTAAAAAGGGGCTGTTCACCTTACAAATGTTTTTTTAGTTTTTTTACTGTTTTTCCAAAATTGAATGTACTCTGGTGTTTCAGTCTAGCAGCTCAGTAATCCAGGTGTAGATTCTGAACTGTTACAATTTGCTACATTCGTTTGTACATTTATCAGCAGCATCTGTGAAATATTAGCAACAACTGTATCAAACAACTGCCTTTAATGAAACTCGGAGATTTGGCTTATCAGGACCTCACTGTCATTCTGTCGGGTGCGGGCAGAAGTGGCGGATTTCAGAGCCGAAATGCAACATTTTTCATTTTGAGCTGAAATCCACCCTGCCTGATGAAAAAAAGGGGAGCGTCTGTGGACAATCTGCAATCGTATGTTGCCCTTAAAAGAAAGGGATTGCCCTTTATGGTAAACAAAAGATAGACTCACAAACCCTTTCAATGAATCCTATCATTATGGATGGATACAAACCAATATAGGTCTGTCTTTCTGAATTACATAACTTGAAAAATATTCACATAACTTGTGACCTCTGTTTGGTCACTAGAGGACCCCAGCATGCTATAGTAATCTTTACTATGCTCTTGATCCAAGGTAATTCAACGTACTATCTTTCTGAATTGTCTTACAACGTACATTACCTTGATATTGTTCAGATTGACATCCAGAAGAAAGGGATCATTGTCTTTTAACCGCTGCAAACTCTCTTCCACATTAGTGGGATTAGGAGGCTCCTTTAAGCACAATTTTTCTGTATCTAAATGAGTATAACGCACTAGTACGTACTTATTTTTTACACAAAAACTTTAAACTTAAATTTTGGGAAAATGGTAAAAAATAAAAGATGGACAGCTGAAAAAAAGTCTTTGTTTATGGTGAACACTTTGAAAACCACAGAACGCAAAAAAGTGTTTGGAAGGTGAACAGCCCCTTTACGTCACCCTTATCATGAGTCAATGATAAATAATATTTGGTGCCTAGCCTAAAAAATACTGTAACTTCAAACATAACACCTTATTGGACAGCCCCCTATTTCCTCTCGAGTCTGTAAAGCTGGCCATACAAGCAAAGATCCAATCGATTGGCAAGGTCACCAAATGAGTGGATCTTTTCTCGATATGCCCACCTTGAGGCGGGTATATTGAGGTCTCAAACACGACTGCAAAAATGCAAGCAAGGACTGCAAAAATGAGCCAATGCGGTCCTTGCTCCAACATGATTTTTAAACCTGTCTAGTTAATTTTGGCCACATATCGATCAGGGAAACCTATGGGAGGGCCCCATGCATGGGCCAAGAAGCTGCCAACGTTGTCTGTCGGCAGCTTTTATTGGCCCTTATCTGTCCACCTTTCAAGTGAGTGGTGGGTGTAGCCTAATGGTCCTAGTGCAATGAGTTTGTACTGTTCTCGCCATGCTTATGACTGTAAAATGTATTCAGGGCTGCTGTACTGGGTCTGGGCTGTTTTTGTACCCAGTAAAGCTTTTAAATAATAAATGGATGTTATATTATGAGGCTACCGCTCCTACTCTTCATAGGGGCTTTTGAAATTGGTAAAAATGCTGAAGACTGTCTATAGCCAAATTTTATCATTCTATGCTATGATTAAGTACCAGAGGGTGTGAAACGTGTAAGGCAGAATACCATGTGGTCTGTATGCCTATCTTTTTAACATGATTTTTTATTATGGGATTATGGGTTATGGAATAATTGTTTTCTTTTTTTCTGGTTTTGGATCAATCCCAACCTTATCCAACCTAAACTGTAAAATGTTCTCTGAGACTGTGGCTCTTGAAGCCAGATAGCAGCAAATCCTGAAGCAAGAAATAGCTAAAACTTCTCCCCTGTTTATTATTGACACCTTTGTGCATGAATATAAAAAACTCTGAAGGAAGGGAAGAGATCCTTATCTGACATTAATATTCTGTATAACTGGCAGAAGCTCAACCTGGGGATATGTACTTTTGCAGTTTCTTAAATCTGCTATTCAAAATAAGCATATAGTACTGACTTGCAACGGCAAGGTCACTGAGTTCAGTATCGGTGGCGCTTGCAAGAGCTTCCTCCAGTTCTGGCTCAAGAGTCACCTTCTCTTCTGGCTGCCTTTCAATGGGCATGTTTGAGAACAAAGACTTGGCCTGTAGGGAGACATAAGCAAGAACCGATAACACAGCAGTACTAAGTCATCACTAAAACTCTACCCCCTTTTTTTTTTAAAGGAAACACAACTTGCTAAATTCTAGCAGTTATGTTGCTGTCAGTAAATCTGAGAGCAGTCTGACATATATATGTTTATCTGGTTTTATCAGAATTAATTTCAGTGCTACATCATAAAAAAAGCAGAGAAGCAAATAGAGTTGGATGCAAATAGACATTTTTTCTTTTTTAACTTCCAAAAAAGCACATGCAGTTTTGCATACAGTAAGTGGATAAGTAATAAATAGATATATTATTATAATTTTAAAATATTCAAGTGGCCGCCAATCACTTCAGCTGAAATCTGAATCATCATGGAACTAAACTGAGCAAAAAGATGATGTGGGCCCCATACATGGCTGACAAGATAAGCAGACTGACAAGATAAGCCCTGGTGGGCAGCTTTCTGCAGGCAGTGAGCTCAAATGACAAACAAAGGGAATAAATGAATAATTAAGGGTAAAGGTGGCCATAGACACACAGATCCTATCATACGAATCGAGGTTTAGTACGTTTTTCGGATCGTGTGTGGCGTGTGCCGACATTTTTCGACCGGCGGAGATCGGTCGTTTGGTCGATCGGTCAGGTTTGATTTTGACCTGACCGATCCCGGCTGAGCCCACGGCACATCGTAATCAGATCGTAGCGGCCAAACAATCAGATTGCCCCCGATATAGCCATGTTTGTTAATGGCATATCAGGGAAAGATCCGCTCGTTTGGTGATCTTTGCAGCTATGGCCACCTTAAACTGGATTCATCAGAGTTCAAGTTAAACTGCAGAGAGCTAGTGGAAATCTAACCCTGTCATTTCTGCTATGGTTAAAACTACACACACCCTACAATTCTGTGTTGCTGCTCCGAACTCACGGAGACCATTTATATCATTTAATAACATATCTTGGTATGAACCGACTCTGTATAACTGGCAAGGAAGCCAAAATAGAATATAGAATGAGTCTTCCACAGCTGTTTGTTGGGCTGAAACCAAGGAGCCGCTCCTCTGGCATAGTACAAGCCTAACATCAGATCTGGAAAGGGAGGGGAAGGAACACAGCATGAGACCAGGACTTTTGTGCCAAATTATCTGGGAGAGCCTACAAATAGAAATGTGCTGTGCTTCCATCGTGTGCAGCTGTTTAATAGGGAAAGTATTCTGGGATATTTGAAGTAGATACATTATGCAAAACTATACTTTTGGGTAAAATACAGTTTGATTAGTTTTAGTAACAGGCTACATATTATTTTGCTTGCAGTTCTTTGAGCCAACAAAGATGATTCTACAGGACACAGGAGTGACAGGACAGTAAAATGTCAACAATGTAGATATCACGTGAAGGACTCTGGTTAATGAGTTTTCTTCATTTTCTATGTTTACCCCTTATTTATTTTCAGCAACAACCACATACACCTCTGGTAGGCAAACCAAAACTGAGCAGAGACTAAACTGTTTAACAATCAGCACTGGTTTCTCTGTTGCTGCCAATAAACTGGTGACAAAGACATTTTTTTGTTGTGATTCAGGTGTATGTTCACCTGTCTGATACAAGGTCTGAAGGCAAAGTATCTGCTACACTTTCAGTGCCAGCGACTCATGCACTTGGATAAGGCAAAACAAAGATGGCTGCAAAGCACTTTGTCGAGAAACCTTACACACTCTATATGCCACTGTACATATATTTTTGTGTTTGTGTTCTGTTGCTGTTTCGGTTTGTTTTGTGCAAAAAAATTATTTCTTAGGATAACAAGGCTGTTTCTCTCTCTTGGTTATCATTACTTTCTCTTTGTCATCCAAACATCAACAAAAATGATAGGGCTGCCAAGGGACATGTGCAGATGTAGTCAGCCCTTTTTTTTTATTATAGTCTGTAAGTAAAAGTCTTCTTTCTATTACTAGTTGCATTACAGTTCTATGTCAGGAATTAGGAATGTTCCCATCTGTAAGGGGTTAGGGGCGTTCTGGAAGTTGCAGCACAGAAGGTTGAATATTCCTGACTTGATTATTGTATCCATATTTTTTCCTGCAGAAATAGCAAAGATGACAGAGGTTCTGAAATCAGTGTTATGCAAAAAGTGACATGAGTTAACTATCATGGTCTGGAAATAATTAGAGGCTATGGGGCAGATTCCCTAAAGGGCGAAGTGATTAATGCTAGCGAAAATTTGCCAGTGTGACGTCATGTGTAGGGCATTATAACTCTGTTTTATTGACTTGACTTGGGGTAGCTGGGAAATTGACAAAATGTCTAGCCCCATGTCAGATTTCAAAATTGAATATAAAAAAATCTGTTTGCTCCTTTGAGAAATGGATTTCAGTGCAGAATTCTACTGGAGCAGCACTATTAACTGATTCATTTTGAGAAAAAAAAATGTTCCCATGACAGTATCCCTTTAACCACTTGAGTCACTAACCTGGCTGCAATGTCACCGCAGGGTGCTAACCCTTCACTAATCTTATCGTTGGAGCCTTGGCTGCTCACTAACTTTCCTGAACTTATCTGTTACTCCTATGGTGACCTATTAGTATTACAGTTGCTAACCTGACACTGGCTTCCTCCTATACTGAGGCCTAACTCCACCTTAGACCCTCCCCGCTACACACCACCTCATCCAGAGAGTGGGTACACTAGAAAGGGGCAGAATACATGGTATCATCCCTTTTTATAACCTCTGGGGAATTACTTCCCCTCCCCTATGGGAAAAAGGATCCAGCCTAGCTGGCTAATACATTTCCTGGGGTATAGTAAAAACTTACAATCCTACATGTGTTTTCCTATTTAATTTTTTCTGTAACACAGCAATAAGAAGAAAAAAATGAACTCTGAAAATCTTCTTCTGAAAAAGGCCAATAATTCCAGTGTACACAGTTTCATATCCAAAAGCCCCATTTTGCAGACATATAACAAGAGCTGAATGACTGTTAACATCAAAAGATTAATTGTTTTAAATGCATTTTAAATGATATAGTTTAATTTAGTTAATTCTGAGATTTTACTTCAGAAACACTGTGCTGCTGTGTAGATATGAGTGCATCCATTAAAGTTGAAATTGGGCTGCATGGCACACATTTAGATAGCATAGCAGAGAAGCTGTGCAGAATACGTTGTGCATGGTTTTAGTTATCATATAGGAAAATTTATTGACAATAAAATAGGACATTTATTGTCAATAAATTGTTTATTTCTAGGTGCTGGTGATCAGGTGCAAACTTTAAAGTGGACCGGTCACCCAGACATAAAAATCTGTATAATACAAGTCCTTTTCAAATTATATATGAAATCCAATTTCTTTTTTTATTAAAGCATTCATAGCTGTTGTAAACTCATTTAAAAATATCAGCTGTCAATCAAATATTGCCTGCCCCTCCTCTATGCCTAGGCATAGAGGCGGGGCAAGCAATTACTTTCACTTTCCATTCAGCACTTCCTAGATGTCACTGCTCTCCCTACATTCCCCCAGTTCTCTTCACCATTTAATTGTGTAGCCAGTGCATGGGAATGGACATCAGGTCCTTGTGGAAAAAATCAAAACTGCCCACGCACACCCAGGCCCTCTCGAGGATACACTGACCCTGGTGCTCAGTAAAAAGGGCTTCGGTAACCCCACAACTGTACGAAGAAAAGATTCACTGGCACACAGGTACTGCTGGCAGGGTGAAAAACCCTTGCTTTAAATTTATTAATGCGGCATGCAACGTTTCGGGGACAACCCCTTTATCAAGCATGATGGACATCAGGTCCCCCATTCTGGTGCACAAACAAGATTCTGAGATGATACAAGGCTTGCCTTAATAACAGTGTCCACAAAATGGCTGCTGCCTGCTTGTTATAATTATGAGTCCCAGACTGATGGAAACAAGGTTCAAATAATTTATACAGTGTAATTAAAGTTCATTTTGCTTGACTAACATGATAAAATAGGATATGAAATAATTTTTTTAGGTGACGGGCCCCCTTTAAGGGTTATTTATCAAAGTCTGATTTTTTTCTGCAGTCCAAAATATATATCCCAACACCAATTCTGAGATTCACAATTGATATAAATGATTTCTGTCTGCTTGATCCTCTGTATCATTAAAAGTTACAGCGATTTAAAATCCGCTCACCGTTGGTGGTAATTGGCCCAGGTGCACCTGCCCGAGCCCTGCGTTTATTACACAATCCTTCCCACGTTCCTTCCAACAGTTGTTTGTATTCATAGATAAATATACATAAGGATCAACTTACCCTCTCCACGGAGTGACCCGGGTGCTGCCGCCCCGAGTCTGTCGCTAAGGGAGACGTTTTCAACTATTCACATCCAAGTCGTTGTGGCGCACTCCAAAGTCAAAAGGATCGCTCAAATAAGTTGTTGGTTAAAAATTCATCCTTTATTGGTTACATAGTTTTCGTAACTATGTACTTCATCATCTCTGATGAAGTACATAGTTACGAAACGCGTCAGACCATGTGTTAGCATTTCTTCTTTTAAATTGATGTAACCAATAAAGGATGAATTTTTAACCAACAACTTATTTGAGCGATCCTTTTGACTTTGGAGTGCGCCGCAACGTCTTGGATCTGATTTTTTTCTGGTTGGCTTTTAAAGGGAAAAATAAAAAAATTATATAGAAAAAACCATAAAATGTTTGCGATTTTTTAAACCCAGATGGGTTTAAGCCAACTCAGACCTCAGGCCAAGTTCATGTAGAAGTCAATGGCAGATGTCCTGTTGACATTTTGAATATATCCTGATCTGCACTGGGTTACGTTCAATAATCTGAAGACGTTTCAGGCGTCAAATCTGAAAAAGTCCCAGTTAGAGTAATTTATAAAAATGTGGTCCTTTTTGGGAGACAAAGGGTTAAAGACTAAACAAGAATGGCAGAGCATCTAGATGATAATAACATTTGTTTTACTCAGTATCAGAGTACTTCCGCTTATTACTAATGTAAACCATATGTTCTTAATGCCAACATAATAAACACAAACAAACTACAGCACTTAACTTTATACAAATATGTGTGGCTCCAATCAATATAACCTTCTCTTGCTCTTTGGCTCATAATTTAATGGGGATGTATTTATCATTTTCTGTCCTTTGGTTTTACTCTGTAAAGCACCGCATGAAATGATGGCATGAAACCATTATTACATATTAGTGCATAGAACAATTGACTACACTTACAAAAATTGAGTTGTGAATGCTGTTATCTTTATGGTAGGACTTTGCTAATCCTGTCTTAAAAAGTGAGATATACAGGCTCATTTACTACCAGGAAAGGAGGGTGCATAGTGCACAAAATGGGCATAATCTGCCATGTCTTTGCATGTTACACCCTAGATGAAATGCTGCAGTCATGCTACTACCTCATCCATTAATGCTATTGCTTTGGGAAATTATGAAAGGAGACTGGGAAGTCAATCTGTATATTTCAGGCTGTCTGCATTACTGTAATATAACAATGTATATTGAGTATGGGTTGGTCTGTCTCATGGTTACTGATATATATATATATATATATATATATATATATATATATATATATATATATATGCTGTGTAGGATGGATAATCTCACTGTTTCTTATTTATATATATATATCTCTCCAAGTCCAAAAGGTGCACTCCATAATCACCCGGGTGCCTGCAAAAATGTAGGTAAATGTGTATATGCATATTATGGGATATCCGTTTGCTTGTCTGTTTTCTCCTGACGAAGATCCCTGTGTGGGATCAAAACGTCGAGTTCAATAAAGTATTTTTTACTTGCACTAGAGAGAGAGAGAGAGAGAGAGAGAGAGAGAGAGAGAGAGAGAGAGAGAGAGAGAGAGGATGGTCAGTAACGTGGTGTTATAAAGACTGTGCAGTATTGCTAGTCTCTAGGTATTTGCTATATCTACATAGTGCAGGATGTTGGGTCTCGTGAGGTACTCAATCTGATATGTTTGATATGATGTGTTTTATAAGATACATGTTTTACTGCACACACAGTGCATCATTTTGTGTCTTTCAATTAGTATAAAATTAGTATAAATAAATGTGGTCTGTAAAAAGTGGCTTGTAAAAGTTCAATGCCATCATTATTTCAGCAATACATTTCAGTGTTTCAGGCACGTGATAGGTGGTCGGTACAAGGATATTTATTTTAAGTGGGGACAGAGGCCTAAACAAGGTAACAGACAACGAAGACTTTATTTATGGTAAAAACTAAACTAAAATTATTTTTACTTGAAGCTAAAGAAGTATCAGCACATATCTCTTATAGATGATCCACGTGATGGTTTTCAGGGGACATGGAAACAGCCAATTGTTCCCATCTATGTTGGCTTTGCAAATAATAAAATGTTTCTCATTGTTGATATTGGCTTCTTCAGGAAGAACAACTGCCAAAGTGCAGGAGTGCTCAATAAAAGAGCCAAGAGCAAATCAAGTCCTGTAAATGGAGCTCTGTAAGTATCAAAACTGATTTAAACTAATGACTGTAAAGTTGATGTGACATAAAGACAATGAACTCATTTGTGCAATGCCTGTCTCTTACTCGCGCCTTTCACCATGAGGTTAATTAACATAAATTAAATTTTTTTTTTTAAAAACTGTTCCCTCCACCTTTGATTTGGTTTTTGCAATGCTTTAGGTGAGAAACAGCCAGGCTAGAAAACAACTAAGTCATGAATACAGTATATCTCATGGGAACAATTTAATTCCTCAAGTCAGCTAAATCCCACAGTTCTAGAGAAAAGCAAACCCTAGGTTTCCTTTTGGGGCAGATTTGAGGCAGAAAATTCCATGATTGAGGAAAAATGGATAACTAGTCATTCATTTTCCCCATGATTTTATGCATATTGGTCTCTCCAGTTATCAAAATTCCCTTTAGTATCCCTTTAGTAACTCTCCCCGTGTATGTCTTCTTACTAATTTACAACAATCTTTGTCAAAATACTTGAGTACAGGTATGGGATCCGTTATCCGGACACCCGTTATCCAGAAAGCTCTGAATTAAGGAAAGGCCATCTTCCATAGACTCCATTTTATCCAAATAATCCAAGTTTTTAAAAAAGATTTCCTTTTTCTCTGTAATAATAAACCAGTACCTTGTATTTTATCCCAATTAAGATATACTGTAATTAATCCTTATGGGAAGCAAAACCAGCCTATTTGGTTTCTTTAATATTTACATGATTTTTTAGTAGACTTAAGGTACGAAGAACCAAATTCCGGTATCTAGAAAACCCCAGGTCCCGAGCATTCTGGATAACAGGTCCCATACCTGTATTATGATAGATAATGCAGACCCTACTACAAGACACCAGAATATTAGATGTCAGTATTGAGTCCAAGGGGGTCATTTATAAACACTGGGCAAATTTGCACCTAACCCATGACAACCAATCAGGCAACTGATATCAGTGTCCAACTGAAAAAAGATAATCATTTAATCAATCAATTTAATCAATTGGTTGCTATGGGTTACTACTCATGTAAAAATGTGTCCACTGTTTATGATTGGGTTTATGCAGTTTATTAGAGTCATGCATCATACCCAGGGCCGGATTTACCTTTTTGCCGCCCATAGGCTGCCCGGTTCCTAGCGCCCACCCACCCCCCCCTGTGAGTGCATGTGCTGGGCACCGGGTCCTAGTGCCTGGCGTGAACGCACTCACATCCTCCCCCTTCGAGCGAGTAGGAAGCTACTGAAATCTTCCTTCATCACATTCCTAGCATGTGCGCCGCTTCCTCTGCCAATTCCAGCTATATTAGGTGCAGTCGCGTCAGAGTCATTGAGCACCAGGTCCTAGTGCCTGCTGGTGCGCGAATGTGGTCACATCCTCCCATGCATCCATGCTCCGAGTGCTACTCTAGCTGCGGCTGTGCGGCATGCCGCCCCTCAAATTTTGCCGCCCTAGGCCCGGGCCTTTGTGGCCTCGCCACAAATCCGGGCCTGATCATACCCACAAGGTGATCAGGTTTTGGGCAAGCCATTTTTGATAACCTGAATGCCTCAGGGCCCCTCTAATCAGCCAAAACCCCCTCCGCCTCTGGGTTCCCAGCCCCAACCGCAACCCCGATCAACCCCCCCGTCACAACTTATTTTATATTTTTACAGCTGCAGTTGAGGCTGGGTGGAAGGTAAGGGGCGCAGAGCCCAGGGCAGGGAGTAGGTCTGGGTAGGTGGTCCAGTCCGACCCTGGCACCATTATTTTTCCCTAATGTGCTTTTTTGCAGGATGCATACAGTCTTATGGCTCAGGTTTGTGTACGCAAATGTATAGTGTGCATTACTGCTTTGCATGTCTATGTAGGAAGTGTAGAGTTTGTTGTTGAGATTATACTGATGGCTTCCAGGATATGGTGTGCATGCACTGCTTTGCATTTTGCAAATAATGGTCTTTACTTCTCCAAACCAGTGCTAGGACCCATGTGGTCCCCACAGACAAATGAATAATCTGTTTCACCACAAAGATGTATTATGGAGAGGCCAATAATACATTACATGAAAGCACTGGCTGATAACACATTTGCAGGGCTCTCAGCTGCCTCTTTTAGCTCATATTCATTTGATGGGGTATATTTATCAAACAGTGAAGTTAGAGGTCACCACAGTCCTCTAGAGTGAAATTCTGCCACTCTCCATTTCTATGGGATTTTTAATAGAGTATCTATCAATGAGTGAAATTATTAATAAACAATGGCTTAATGATTGAACCAGCAACCTATCCAATTGCCAATTTAGAGACAGGAAGGCATTTATTTCCCTCTGTGAGTTTGAGTTGGCATCTAGCCTGCTGGATAGTTTTCTCTTCCTCTGAATAAACCTGTATAGTACTCTTGAAGGGGCTGAACCTATACAATACATTTCTTTTTAAACATTTTATGTTTTGTAGAATTTTGCAGAGAGTCCTATGGCCAAACCTCAAACTTATTTGTCCTACAATGCTTGTCGATGCTTGTCCTACAATGCTTGTCGATTCTGGGGATAACATATGTGTTGATTCTCTTTTGTGAACTTAGAAAAGTAGTAGACCCCACACCATCCTTTTGGTGCTTGATGGCTAAAGAAATAATTTATGGAAGGTTGAAGGTATCAAAAGACATTTAATCAAGTTATATTGGTATAGATTGCCTTAACAATGACTCCCTCCTTTTACAGGAATCCATATACAAATTAAATGGATAATATCTCAAAGCAAAGGGTTTTAGGCAATGGAACCGACAATAGAAGTGATCCCTCTTGTTACACTTGCCTCAGGATCGAGTTCCTCAAGGACATTCATTCTCCAGCTGTTTTAGTTCATCCTCAGAGAGTTTGTTGAGTATTTCATCCTCATTAATATTCTTGTACTTGTCAAAGTCCTGTCGGAATGGTAGAGACATGATTGGAAGTTTCAAAACCTTTTAGTTTAAAAGAGAAGCATACAAAGAGTTACAGTACATGAAACACAGAAACAGTTCCTTCTCAGGTTTATAATGAAATAATTCTTTTGCTGGCTTCACCCCATTTCAAATGACACTTCCAATTTAACAGATTATTGAGGAGCCATGCTTCAGTAAACGTAGACACTACTGTGACCTATTGAAGAGTAAAGCAATTATAATTTTTATGACCTTATAACGTGCAAGGAGGCTCTTTTTCTAGTTGGAATTTATGCAGTGAGAAAGGGCTACTATTATGATGAGTATCTTAAATATTCCTATAAAAACTATGATTTTTGGCTCCTCATATCAATTATTTTATGCGAACAACCAGTAATTTGCAATATTATATAAATATTTATAGTGGGTTATATTATTCCTAGACCCTAAATATGTATACCCACACTGTGATTGGACTCTATGCATGAGCCCTGTGCTTGCACTTGCTTCCTACTCAAAACAAACTGTTACTGCACACACTTAATTATTTAGACACAATGTATGGGCCAAATATATAATATTTTTGCCACGGTATCAACATATAAAGAAATTAAGTCTACAAATTGTTTCTTGCAAGAACCAAATATGAAGTAGCTTCATAGGCAAGAAGATGTATTTATTTAATGTTGAACAAGGGGGTATACTGCCACTTTAACCTTATTTGCCTTTAGGCTGCATCCCCACCCCCAAGGAGTGCTTAGGCCCAATTCCAGTATATATGTGTACAAAAAGCATTATCTTGCTGGAAGTATTTATTACAGTATGTCTCTTAAACAGATATTACTGTGGGGCCCAGTTAGGGTTGCCACCTGTCTGGTTTTGAGCCAGAGATATGCGTTTTCCTGGGGTTTGTTGAATATTGCTGTTGGAATCACAGAACCTTCATAATAAACAATACAGCATAGTAAAATACTATTTTCAAACTTTTTCTACTGCAGTATGTATGAACATTAAAAATCTTTATGAGGCAAATAATTGTCTCAAGACAAATATATGATTTTTTGGGAAACGACATAATCTTTGAAGTGAGCAGAGAACATGCTGTACATGGAAGAGAGTCTTTGGGGTCCGTGCAATGTCAGTGTTCAAGTAAGTCCTTTGCGTTTGATCGGCAGTGTAAGACAATTTGGTGTCTGTTGACAGAACTGAAAACAATCCTAGATCACATGCAAGATTGTGTATCACAGCACGACATGCATTCTTTCATGCCTTGTAAATTAAGCAGCTATGATCTATGATACAATTATTTTACAACTTATTTATTCTATTATTTATTCATTTCAATATTTATTTATTTTATGTGTGAGGTGTTTGATGGGCTAAAGTTAGGCAAATTCTTCATAGAGAAGGAATGAGGGATAGCTGTAGTAGGCAATGCCAGTCAACAGCAGGAAGGGGCAAAAACAAACAGGGGTATAAAAGACACATGTGAATAGTTGTTCTTGCCCTTTACAAAGCACTGGTACGACCCTGTGTAGAATATACATGCAGTTATGGCCACCAGTGGTCAAAAGGGATAGTGCTGAAAAGTGACACAGCTAATAAAGCATATGGAATAACTCAGATACAAAGAAAGGTCGGCGAGACGCAGACTGATAATCAGTCCTTACTTCTGCCTCAGCCCACTGTTGTGGCTGCACGTGGAGCCATTGTGTTGGCCTTGGTGCAGGCACACAAAGTGTATTTCTGTGCTGAATTTCATACCCGCTTTGTGTGCCTGCACCCTGGCAAACACAATGGCTCCAGGTGCAGTCACAGCAGTAGGCTGAGGCAAGCATAGTGGTCTAATACTTTTTGTACAATGTATATGTAGGGAATTGGTCTGATTTGTATATTTTCCTCCTCTAGGGCAAAGATTTTTTTGCCATCATCTGCACCATCTAGTAGTTAGATAGGAATAACATAGCGGAATTTGATGGATTTACTTTTTTCAACCTCAGTTAAACTAAGTTTACAGGGTAATTTTCCAAACAATTGTTTGTTATATCACTTATTTGTTTTTTGTACAGTATGGGACTTGTTATCCAGACTTTCTGTAATTTGGATCTTCATACCTTGTCTACTAGAAAATCGTGTATACGTGAAATAAACTCAATAGGCTGGTCTTGCTTTCAATAAGGATTAATTATATCTTAGTTTGGATCAAGTACAAGGTACTGTTTTATCATTACAGAGAACAAGGAAAATTTGGATTATTTGAAAATAATTGTGTCTATGGGAGATGGCCTTCCCGTAATTCAGGGCTTTCTGGATAATGGGTTTCCTGATATTTTTTCAGTTTATTCTGAAAATGTTTTATGTCTACTTATTATGGTATTCCTCCTCCCAGCAATACCACAGATTTGTAGGGTGATGGCATAGAAAGGACCTGTACACATTCTGAAAAGTGATATACCATACCATGGCATTTAGTTTAGTTCTTTACCTAATTTTGCTTACACTTGAGGGTCAAAATTAAAAACAAGTTAAATTGATGTTTAGAAATGTTATAAAGCAACAGCTTTAGGTACACCAAACTAGGAAGTCTTCCCTGTTGTAATAATTATTATTCAGTTATTCCATGATATGCCACCTGCAAGTGACTACACAGGTTATGTCAACGGGATAGGTGTACCATTAATGGAGACTTGATTTACTCAACTCATCAAAATCTTTGCATGCTTCTCTTACTGTTGTTGGTATGGAAGCAGGGAACACACCTGTAGTAGTAGTAGTAGTAGTAGTAGTATATAGTAGTATATACCTTTCCAAGCACACAGTTGTTCATCAGATGAATTATTGCTCCAGCACTGTTATACCCAGTAAGTCATGTTCACTGGAACATCAGAGGTTGATGTTCTGCCAGTTTGTTTAATATTGGCTAACTATACCAACAATATCAGCCTGGGTGGACAGCTTTTAGCTGAAATCACATAAGCTACATTGACATGACATTTAGGGGCACATTTACAAAGCTCGAGTGAAGGATTCGAATTAAAAAAACTTCGAATTTCGAAGTGTTTTTTGGGCTACTTCGACCATCGAATAGGCTACTTCGACCTTCGACTACGACTTCGACTACGAATCGAACGATTCGAACTAAAAATCGTTCGACTATTCGACCATTCGATAGTCGAAGTACTGTCTCTTTAAGAAAAACTTCGACCCCCTAGTTCGGCAGCTAAAAGCTACCGAACTCAATGTTAGCCTATGGGGAAGGTCCCCATAGGCTTGCCTGTGTTTTTTTGATCGAAGTATATTCCTTCGATCGTTGGATTAAAATCCTTCGAATCGTTCGATTCGAAGGATTTAATCGTTCGATCGAACGAATAATCCTTTGATCGTTCGATCGTAGGATTAGCGCTAAATCGTTCGACTTCGATATTCGAAGTCGAACGATTTTAGTTCCTAGTCGAATATCGAGGGTTAATTAACCCTCGATATTCGACCCTTAGTAAATCTGCCCCTTAAACACAGTAAGAATGATATTATGCAAACACCTTACTGCACCCATGCAAGTGTTAGTCAAAGGTAAATACTGAGCAGCCATACCTATACGCAGTCCCGTTTACTGTATTGGACTGACTCTATATGGATGTTATACTCCCAGCCTGTCCCAAAACACTCACTCAAATCTGGAAGTGATTTTTTAAAAATGAAGGCAACATAAACACACACTGGGGTATATTTATCAAAGAGTGAAGTTAATAGTGAAGTTCCGCCACTAGAGTGAAATTCCGCCACTTCCCATTCATTTCTATGGGGTTTTTAAAGGCGTATTTATCAAAGGGTGAAATTTCACTTTCACCCATTGATAAATATGCCTTTCAAAATCCCATAGAAATGAATGGAAAGCTGCGGAATTTCACTCTAGTGGCGGAACTTCACTCTTTGATAAATTTACCCCAGTCACTGTCTTTTCCTTCAATGTTTTCTTTAAACCCAGAATCATTATTGGAAACTCACTGAGGACTTTGCCCAAGAGCTGAATGTTCCCTATTTTTCTTTGAGGGGCCGATTCACTAAATTTGAGTGAAGGATTCGAAGTAAAAAAACTTTGAAATTTCAACGTTTTTTTTGGGCTACTTCGACCATCGAATGGGCTACTTCGACCTTCGACTACGACTTCGAATCGAAGGATTCGAAGTAAAAATCGTTCAACTATTCGACCATTCGATAGTCGAAGTACTGTCACTTTAAAAAAAACTTTGACCCCCTAATTCGGTAGCTAAAAGCTACCGAAGTCAATGTTAGCCTATGGGGAAGGTCCCCATAGGCTTTCCTATGTTTTTTTGATCGAAGGATATTCCTTCGATCGTTGGATTAAAATCCTTCGAATCGTTCTATTCAAAGGATTTAATCGTTCGATCGAAGGAATAATCCTTCGATCGTGCGATCGCAGTATTTGCGCTAAATCCTTCGACTTTGATATTCGAAGTCAAAGGATTTCAATTCCTAGTCGAATATCGATGGTTAATTAACCTAGTGAATCAGCCCCAGAGTGTCCATTTTCTTCCCTCGATTTTCCCTCTATGTTTCTTCCTCCTCTCTAAGCTAAATATCTATTGCCTAAACTCATTCTTCTTTTGGAGACAGAATTGTATTTTTTTCATCTCCAAGGGGCACATTTACTTAGCTCGAGTGAAGGATTAGCATTAAAAATAATTTGAATCGTTCGATCGATGTATTAAAATCCTTCGAATCGTTCGATTCAAAGGATTTAATCCATCGATCGAACGAAATTCCTTCGATCAGAAAATTGCTAGAAAGCCTATGGGGACCTTCCCCATAGGCTAAAATTGTACCTCGGTAGGTTTCAGTTGGCGAAGTAGGGGGTCGAAGTTTTTTTTAAAGAGACAGTACTTCGTCTATCGAATTATCGAATAGTTAAATGATTTTTAGTTCGAATCGTTCGATTCGAAGTCGTAGTCGAAGTAGCCAATTCGATGGTAGCCAAAAAAAACCATTTGAAATTCTATGTTTTTTTTATTCTATTCATTCACTCGAGCTAAGTAAATGTGCCCCTAAGTGTCTTCAATACTTCCTCATATTTATTTTGTTATAGGGATAGAATGCCAGGAGTCCCTGATAACAGTCACTGGGAACTGATCTATTCAGCCACATCAAATTTTTAGACTTTCTGTTAACACATACAATATCTGACTACATTGTATCCATGAAACCACAGATCAATAAACTGGCCAGTTAAAAGGATGCTTTATTCACAGTGAAGGTGAGTAGGAGTTTTTAATTAATAATATTTGTTAGTGAACATTTTGGGCTATCAAGTCTTTTCAACTTGCAAGAGATAAGAGATCTGTGGATTCTGGCAAATGCCAGTGGGGCTGCTGTGAGATGCCAACACAGACAGTCACGATTTTATTTTGAATCCCAGTCTGGGCTTGTCTAGCACCTTCAGAGAGCTTTCAGCAATCATTGGCGTCCTGTGAATTTTAGGTCAACAATATATGGAGGACCCCCAAATGCCTCTGCCTGATTTAAAGGGGTTGTTCACCTTTGAGTTAACTTTTAGTATGATGTAGAGAATGATATTCTGAGACAATTTGCAAATGTTTTTTATTATTTGTGTTTTTTGAGTTATTTAGCTTTTTATTCAGCAGCTCTCCAGTATGCCGTTTCAGCAATCTGGTTGCTAGGGCACAAATTATCCTAGCAACCATGAACCGATCTGAATATGTTACATACATAGTTACATAGTTAAATTGGGTTGAAAAAAGACAAAGTCCATCAAGTTCAACCCCTCCAAATGAAAACCCAACTTCCATACACACACCCCTCCCTACTTTTAATTAAATTCTATATACCCATATCTATACTAACTATAGAGCTTAGTATCACAATAGCCTTTGATATTATGTCTGTCCAAAAAATCATCCAAGCCATTCTTAAAGGCATTAACTGAATCAGCCATCACAACATCACCCGGCAGTGCATTCCACAACCTCACTGTCCTGACTGTGAAGAACCCCCTACGTTGCTTCAAATGAAAGTTCTTTTCTTCTAGTCTAAAGGGGTGACCTCTGGTACGGTGATCCACTTTATGGATAAAAAGGTCCCCTGCTATTTGTCTATAATGTCCTCTAATGTACTTGTAAAGTGTAATCATGTCCCCTCGCAAGTGCCTTTTTTGCAAAGAAAACAACCCCAACCTTGAAAGTCTACCCTCATAATTTAAGTCTTCCATCCCTCTAACCAATTTAGTTGCACTTAGTCTCTGCACTCTCTCCAGCTCATTTATATCCCTCTTAAGGACTGGAGTCCAAAACTGAACTGCATACTCCAGATGAGGCCTCACCAGGGACCTATAAAGAGGCATCATTATGTTTTCATCCCTTGAGTTAATGCCCTTTTTTATGCAAGACAGAACTTTATTTGCTTTAGTAGCCACAGAATGACACTGCCCAGAATTAGACAACTTGTTATCTACAAAAACCCCTAGATCCTTCTCATTTAAGGAAACTCCCAACACACTGCCATTTAGTGTATAACTTGCATTTATATTATTTTTGCCAAAGTGCATAACCTTGCATTTATTCAAAAGACTTGAATATGAATAGTAGAGGGTCTGAATAGAAAGATAAGTAATAAAAAGAAGCAATAACAATTCATTTGTAAGCTTACAGAGCATTTGTTTTTAGATGGGGTCAGTGAGTCCCATCTGAAAGCTGGAAAGAGTCAGAAGAAGAAGGCAAATAATACAAAAACTATAAAAAATAAAGACCAACTACAAAGTTGATTAGAATGAGCCATTCTATAACATAGCAAAAGTTGATTTAAAGGTGAACCACCACTTAAACACAGTTAAGGAAGGTAGGAAGGCAGCAGATGTCTTATGTACCTCTGGTCTCATATGGTTACTGTGAATCTAATACAGGGGCTGTACTGGTTTCAATCAAAATCTGCTGATGATTTTCAAAATTGGCTTTTGCATATGTGAAGACATTATGAATTAATCCATGGAACCCCTATATTGACACTACAATGTTACTGCCTGGATAAATGGTTGAAACTTTGTTTGCAAGGATTTGTATTGACAAAGATTCCAATGCAACAAAAAGGGAATGCAGTTATACGAGGCTAAGGAAAGGATGCGGTGAACCTATAACGACAGCGCTGCGAAATATGCTGGCGCTATATAAATAAATGTTAATAATAATAATATATAGCTGGTATTAGGCATAACCGCAATCCATAAAATCATCTTCAAATCCCCATATTACAGAAATAAGTCATACTAAAGCATCATTAGTGTATGTTATGACCTTTAAGAAATGTCCATCTGGAACTGACTATACTCATGATCATATCTGCATCTACAAGGTTCCACATTATACACCACTCTATATATACAGTCCCTTACCTAGCAAAGTTTTTAGATACTCTGATGTTAGAGTTAAAGTGTCCTGCTTCTGCAGGTCTGCTCTATAGACCTAATTCCTTCTGGTATTAATGCCTGTCCTGAGCCACAACATTAGTTTATGTGCTGCCTAAATAGGTGGCCTGAAATATCCCACAGACACATCTTCCTGTAGCCAGACTCTAGACAGCTATACCGGCAGTGAATCCCTTAACGGGATTAGTCTAGTATTAAAGGGGAAACCTTCTTGCAATAAGAAAGCCAAAATGTTACTGTTTAATTGAGTATGTATTCTCTCTGTATTCAATTCGACCCTTCATCTGCCCCATAATATACATAAAAATTGCAAAAATTCTTCACCGTCACTGTAGATTTTAGGAACCTCCAGCCAATGGCCATCTGTAGGGATGCTGGGAGATGTATTTTAATGACTGCAGGTAAGCTGTTGCTTTGGGAACAACTGGCATAAATGAGTAACTACCCTAAAGTTTAGCTTTTTAGTATTTTTTATTGTTATTAATGCCATCAGTTGCTCAAGTAAATATCTACTCAATTTGAATTAAACCCATAAACCATACCATTATAACATTGCATTCCTTATACCATTATATCTCTATAATACACAAAAGCCATGAATATCCTGTAAATTATATCCTTATAAACGGTGAGTTCTGATGTCATCAGTTATAAACGGTGAGTTCTGATGTCATTTCTGTCACATGACTCACTGAAACTTGTGTATTATAATAAATAAAGTACCCCCAGTTGCAAAATATGAGGATATTAGAAGTCATCTCGGAGTTCCATGACCTGTATAAAAACACTCGGCCGTATGGTCATGAAACTTCTCAGTAACTTATAATATCCTTATATTTTACAAGAGGGGGTACTTTATTCACTATATATTGCATGCACTTGAACACTATATGCATTCATTACACAGACTGAAGGGTGAGGATTTCCTGATGAAGATGCTGAGGTTGAGGCAGGGCTGAACCACACTGCCTTGATATTTTATTGGTCAATTAAAATTTTCTGCTCTGCATTGGTATTGGCAAATTACATTCTTATTCCCCTAAAAGAGAATAAAGCAATGTTTCTAATGTGTGTGAAGATGAGCAGTCAGGACAAAATATTAGTTAGTTACCTTGCTATGCCTTTCTTACTTATTTTCCATGCAGAGCTGTTGGCTGCATCAATGGCAGAACCATAACCCCCACCCTCCCAAGTCACCCAGGCACCCGTTGATATCACACAACATCATTAATATATAACACCTACCAGCACCCAAGCTAATGAATTCTTCGAATTTTGGAAATTGCTAATGGGGGGGGGGAAGTGTGGTATCCAACATGCAGCTCTGTATATATATGAAACTTCTACCATCTTACTGACAAGTGAACAACCCTGCTCAGTATTAAAATATTCACAGGATAAGCTTGGTCTTACGATAACGAAAATCTTAACATCTATGGCTACCTTAAGGGGCAGATTTATAACAGATCGATTTGGGTGATCCCAAGGGAAAACTTGCAGTTCAATCTTTTTTTATTTAGCAACACATCCAGAAGGGTGTTAGTTATTTTCAGCATCTGAAATGATTGGTGACTTTTAATTGAGCAGTAATCATCATCATTAATTCCTGTTAAAATGTACCACTAATTGATGAATCAAATCAAGCTCTAGATACCAACCGAGGGAACTGTGTAAAGTGGAAATGTATGATTTTCAGTAGCAATGCACTAAATCCAGTGTTTAGTTTAGGATTTGGCTGAATTCTACTTATAGGCTAACTGCAGTTGTGTACACACAAAAAAATAGAAAGGATGGCCTGGGGGCCCACAGCGACATGCGTCAATAGAAGAATCGTGGACAGACATGATCTTTATTATGTTGTATCAAAGCACAAAAGCAATTGCACTAGTTTTGACACATCAAATGCAATTGCATCAAGCACATCTCTTCCTCATGGCCATAGTTCCGCTGGAATTATGGGGAAAACACTTTTAACATTTTGGGGAAAAAAAATACAATTTGCATCTGAAATTACACAATCAGTTACCCTTGTACCCTTGGCTGCAATCCAAACACATTTTAAAGTGCAAAATTATCAGTAAGAAAATCTTTCTTTTCTTTGTGTTCTTTCAAATGTTGACAGGAAATTCCTGGAAAAAAAATAATCCGTTTCAAATGTTTCTGTTTCCTCTCCAAATCTCAGGGTTATTGAAGATTTAGCCTCCAGGAGAATGCTTTCTGAGCCACATCCAGCATACACAAAATGTTTTAGATTTATCATTCACAGCTGTGCTATGATTATTCTGTCAGATTCTTCCACTGAGACCCTAGATATTACACTCTTGTGTAATAAAGCCTGAGAATAAACAGTGATGTAACGTTGCCAAGAGGGTAAAAAAGTATGTCCAGGCACATCTAGGGCTTACCAACTGTGTTTGCATTCTCATTACCAAATAGTACCAAAGGTCATACAATTTGTTCATGTGTTCTCATGATTATATTTATAGTGTCCCTGATGGATGATAAAACAAGCGTTCTCGCAGAGAGGAAATTCCATGCAAGATAATTATCATGAATTATTAATTGGGATTGTAGGAAAGTGGACTCTTAAATGTTAAAGGGGCAGTATAACATCCTTTTCAACACTGGTTCATTTACCTATTGTTGTAATTATGAAATATATATGGTGTTGTTAGAACTAGCACTAAACAGGACACAATCTGAATATAAATGCAAAGTCACATTCTGCAGCTTATGGCTGGGGTTGCCAGGATGGGACTACCCAATTTACGTGATATACTGTGTATGTTTCACTGTGGCTTTATTTGTGACACATCAGTGATCATGCTGTGAAGTGTACATGTATTCATTCAGCTTCTTTCTTTTGAGTAGGGACTGCTGAATTCTTGTTCTGCCATTAGTCCTACTTCTATAACTCCAGCCTAGTGGAACTATAATAGTCTGTGTGCATCCACAAAAGCAGGAAATGGATTCCCCCCTTGCTAGTCCTGCTTTTTCTGGGCAATTCTTTCAGCAGCTTTCATAAGCTCATATTTATTTTATTTTAACTAAAGTTTGGTGGTGATGTTGCTGATACACCATCTATGGTAGCTATGAAATTAAAAGTCAGATAGTTTCACACATAATTCTCAGAACTGTTCTCATTGGAGCAGCTAGTTGGTCACAATGTTCCCTGCTGGTCCAGTAAGCAATTTGTTTCTAAGGTAAATAAAATACTTTAAAGGAGAAGGAAAGCTATCAAGGCAGTTTATTGCCAATAGATTAACCACAACTGTGAACGCTACAATGTCATTTTTATTCTTTAGAATGCTTTTCAACTCTAGACACTGTCTCTCTTTGTTTAGGATAGCAGCTGCCGTATTAGCTTGCTGTGAAATCACTTGGTGTCTGAGTCTCTCCCTGCTCGCTCATATCTCTGAGCTCAGATTACAGCAGGGAGGGGAGGAGGGAGGGGGAGAGGAGCAAACTGAGCATGCTCAAGCCCAAGCCCTGGAGGTTTAAGCTGAAAACAGGAAGTCTAATACAGAAGCCCATGTGTATACAATAGAAGGAAAGAAATGTGGTGTTTCTTTTGACAGACGACTCTGAGCAGCATTACGTTAAAGGTTTACTAGTGTATTCATATAGACCTTTCTGATAAAGCTTACTTAGTTTTAACCTTTCCTCCTCCTTTAAGATACTGCAAGGCACTTGGAATTGAAGACTACAACCTGTTGTTTGTTTTCTCAATGGTACATCTTGCCAGCAGCTGTTTCCTTGTACAATATGTCTGTCTGTCCTTTGGGCTGTGGCATGTATCCCTGTACAGCAGTATGTTTTTCCAATAGTATGTTCCTCCACCTGAATGTCATTCCAGTAATCTGCCTCTTCATCTTTAAAATGCCACATTTTTCAAGCAGAATGTCTATCCCTCCAGCTGTAGCATCAGTGGCACTACTTCCATACCTCAGAGCACTCCCCCAAAACGTTGCCACTCCCTATACACAGTACATAGCTCTACATAAGAAAATATATGTGCATCATGTGTTAGCATATCAGCTTAGATTTATTTTCCTATTCCTGCTATGAATATGAACAGTATGGATACAGACTCTAGCCCAAGGTCTTAAATGAGTAAATATGTAACTGCTACCAGTTTTCTTGATAGTTCTGGGTCACCAGTTTAATCTACTATGGTAATCATACTAAATAGTATAGTTCATCCTTTTTTATGATGTTGCAGGTCCCCCTCATTAATATTTACTTGGTTCATACCTGCTTTTGTTTCATGAGCTAATCTGTGTTTTACATGTGACTGCAGTAGACAAGGGAACCTGCAGTAAAGTCAGAGACATAAGCAATATCTATGTTTATTTCATAGACTGTTAGGCATCATCAGATGACTTTCTTGTGCGGAAATTGCTTTATTGATTGGTATCCCGGATCCTTTTTCATTAAATATCTCTTTGGTGAGCATGCTAACATCTGAAAGCCTTGGATGACAAAGTAAATCCATTTACAGAGGAACTTTCTACTAAACAGCCTTGGATACAAGGATATCCTGATATAATGCATTATGTCCTTTATGCATTATGTGGTATATTAAAGAGTTAATAAACATCCCTTAGCTCTAGGTGGAGAATATTAGGTAAAATGTAAACAATGCAAAAGATGCAAAGGCAAGATTTGCATTAGGATTATGTAAGCAGAATGGTTTTCTCTGCGTTAGGATGATTTAAGCAAAATGGTTTTCTCTAATTTGGTATACAGAAGTTCCTTCCTTCTATGTTTTTTTAGTATCTGGCAAGGAATTTATTATAAAAACAGTACTATAGTAGGTTGGCATGATTTATTTTGGACCTAGATAGCAGTGACCTACATTAGAAAACATTATGTTAATACAGCATTTTAACAAGACCTATCATCCTTTAACAGGAATGAGGAAGTGAGCATGTGGAGTTATCAAATAATCTGTATTTCCCCTAGAAGTTGTAGACAATTATCACTTATGACATCTTGCATATGCACAATAGTGACTGGATATTGACATAAATATCTAATAAACACCACATTTCACTATTAGTTATGCTACATTACAGAGGCATTAAATGCAGATACCCCTGGAAGGAGTGGAACGAACCTCCATGCAGTCTTATGGAAAACATACATTTTAGATACAAATTATTGAATTTAGATTTTGATGGATTTCCAATTTCTTCTGTAGAAGTCCACAGCTGGCCTATTACAACTGAGTGCTTCACAAGCTTGCAGCTGTACAGGTGTAGCTGTTGTGGAAGAGTAGCTGGTGTAGTGTTAACCTCTGTTTTTTGTTTTGCTACACACAAGAATAAAACACACTTAGGCATGTTAAATGTAAGAAGGGATAGATCACTATTGGAAATTGGCCAATGCTTTGGTGTTGATATCACCACAGCAGCAGTAGCAGTGGAGATATAAGCAGGGGCGCTTCGCCAATGAGGCGACTTGAGACTGTCGCCTCAGGCGGCAGCGCCCCACTAGGTACCAGGTGCGGCAAAAATGCTGCTCCTGGTACTTTAAGAGCCGAATTTCCGGTTTTCAAACCGGAAATTCGTCTCTTCTAGTGCAAAAGAGAGCGCAGTTAGGCTCTCTGCACTAGTGCACTGGCCATCTCTGCTGCCCTGGTGGACCCCCTAAGGTGCAAAAAGGTAAGCGCACGGGGAAGGGGGGGGCGGCGGAGGGGCCAGGATGGCCCCTGGTTATAAGTCTGTGGCAAGTAGGGTTGCCACCTTTTCTGGAAACAAATACCGGCCTTCCTATATATTTATCTTTTTTCCCTATTAATAACATTGGGATCAGCCATGATTTTTACCGGCCAGGCCGGTAAAATACCGGCCAGGTGGTAACCCTAGTGGCAAGGGACTCTGTTGTAGGGAGACTTTATATTTAGTTTACTCAAGCTGCAAGGCCTTTGCTAGGATAACAAATTCCATGCATGTGCTCTAATTCCTAAACACAGATACCCTGCTTTCATTAAAGGGGACCCGTCACCCAAAAAAATTATTCAAAATCCTATTTTATCACATCAGTCAAGCAAAATGAACTTTAATTACACTATATAAATTATTTGAATCCTGTTTCCTTCAGTCTGGGATTTCAAAATTATAGCAAGCAGGCAGCAGCCATTTTGTAGACACTGTTATTAAGACAAGCCTTGTATCATCTCAGAATCTTGTTTGTGCACCAGAATGTGGGACCTGATGTCCATCCCCATGCCCTGGTTACACAATTAAATGGTAAAAAGAACGGGGGAATGTGGGGAGAGCAGTGACATCTAAGAAGTGCTGAATGGAAAGTGAAAGTAATTGTCTGCCCCGCCTCTATGCCCATGGCATAGAGGTGGGGCAGACAATATTTGATTGACAGCTGAGACTTTTAAATGAGCTTAGAACAGCTATGAATGCTTTAATGAAAAATTGAAATTGGATTTCATGTTTAATTTGAAAAGGACTTTTATTATACAGATTTTTGTGTCTGGGTGACAGGTAGTATATTAGAAGGTTCATTTATTAAGTTGTTCTGAAAGCTGCATAACTTTTATATGTAGCATTTTCCTTTCTTGCGTATTTGTCAAGAGACATGACAGGAGACATAAGAAACACTTGTCATTGCCCGTGCTAACTGCCATTTACATGATGGATGGCCAACTATGCAGATGGAGGAGGCTTTTTTTAAAAGGAAGCATCTGATGTACCTTGATTGAAAGGTTGTTCACCGTTAGGTTAATTTATGTAGAGAGTTTTATTTTTTTATTATTTGTGGTTTTTCAGTTATTTAGCTTTATATTCAATAGCTCTACAGTTTGCAATTTCAACAATCTGGTTACTATGGTCCAAATTACCCTAGCAACCATGCAATTTGAATAAGAGAATGGAATATACATAGGATAGGGCCTGCATAGAAAGATAGGTAAGTAGCGATAACAATAAATGTGTAGCCTTAAGCTGGCCATAGATGCAAAGATCCGATCGTTCGAATCCTCGAACAATCGGACTTCCCCATCTCCAGACCTGCCACTAACTTTTCAGATCAAATAAAGTAGTAAAAGAACAGATCAGCCGATGTTCTGCCCCTACAGCAATCGTACAAAAGTTATGTCCGACCAAAGCTAGCTCCCACTGATAGCGTCAGATCGGCAATACACGCAGAGATATTATCGGCAGCCGACAGAAATTATATAACCTGTCCGATCGACTGAAAGACCGATCAGCATGGCACGACAGATGTCGAGACACTCCACACACATTCCGAAAATCGTACCAATCGAGGATACATGCGATCGGATCTTTGCGTCTATGGCCATCTTAACAGAGCATTTGTTTTTTTAGCTAGGGTCAGTGACCCCCCAACTGAAAACTGGAAAGAGTCAGAAGAAAAAATCAACCAATTAAAAAACTATAAAAAAAAAATAATGAAGACCAATTGAAAATTTGCTTAAAATTGGCCATCCTATAACATACTAAAAGTTCACTTAAAGCTGAATCACCCTTGAGTGCAATAGGCTATTTAGTTAGTGGCATGGTTTTGAGTACTCTCAACAAGGTTTTTGCCAACTCCATCTACTGTTGATGGTCAATTCCCAGAACCCACTGTTAGGCACATTCTTTTGGGGGACTTATAGGAGTTGGCATTCATGTTTAGCACAAGGGCCACAGGTTGGACAACTATACATGCCCACCAACAGTAAAGATGAACCTGGCTGCAATATAAATCATCTATTATAAGCGAATCCATTCATGACAGAACAGACAATTACATGACACTTTTTTTTAATTATTTTTATTAGCTGCCATTAATATGTTACGAAGCAGAATTAATGTGTAAGCCTTCCTGCCTCCTTGTGGCACTTCAGTCGTATAACCTGCATCACCTTTCGTTTATCTGAGATCAGCCCTACTAAGCCAATCCCTGAAGTCACTGCATCTGTCATACATTCCAGTGAAGTGATTTCACACACACTACAAATCCCAGGTTGCCTTGCGCGTTGCGGCCTGGGAGTGGCTGCGCATGCGCAGTGTTGCTGCCGGAGGAAGCTTGAGTACTTTGGTTACATCGCCTGGCGGGTGCGGGCACTTCCCTTGGGGTAGAGAGCAGCGAGGTAAGAATAGGAAATATCTGCAAGGAGCTTTTTAGACGCTGAATTGGGTTCGTGTTTAGGGTGCGGGTGCATCTTTTGATATGGTTTCGTAGCAAACAAGTTGCTCCTTTACTTTCCAGGAAGTGTTGAGGCTAAGGGGAGCAGTCACCCTCTCTCCCACATACAGAATGGCTGTGCCTGTGTTCTCTCTATTATTAACATGTATTTATATTGCGCTGACTTTGCACATGATCCTATGTAGCACTGTTATAGCAAACCTAAACCTCAACTTGTAGGCTACAACTATCAGCCTCCGCCGTCAGGCAGCTGTCAGTGCAACTCCTGGCTGGGTGTTATAGTTCAACATCAGAGATAAGTATTTTCAGGAGGGGGGGCATAGATGATATTAACTACAGCAATAGATGGGCGTTTGCACCAGACATAGGTGTTGCACTACAAATCCCAGGATCCCCTCTTGGCTTTTGAACAGCAGCAGCAGTTTAGAGGTGAGAGTTTGAGCATCTGTGTTTATATCCAAGGTGACAATTGCTTAAACAGCAGAGAGGAGCTGGGTGCTGCTCAGTGGGGCGTGGGTGCACTATTTACACAGCAATGGCAGGTTTCCGCTCACTGATTCACCTCTTGATAACCTTCAGGGTTACTGCAATTTTCAAGGGGCTAAAAGGTGCAGAATTATCAGTGAATAACACGTCTGGGCACTGATGGCACCTGCTTTTACTCTTTTTTTGCTTTACATTCATGGGTGGTATAAGAATTGCAGTGATGTGCAGCATGACGACACACCCTGTGATTGTCGATGACATCTTCCTTTTCAATGTTTTCCCTAAAATGTTTATTTGGTTACCATGCCACCACACCTCTCACCCTGTGAAAAGCACAGATGTCGCATCTACTTGTCTAGCTCTTTCCAAAATGTGAAATGTAGCTGGGGTACTAGGGTCACAACCTTGCCTGGAACAAAACAACATCAGATGCCTTGTCTCTGTTATCTTTTATATATTAATAACACTGCATCAGTCATTTTACTGAGCAATACTAGCCTGTGGCTACTGTGGGATTTATTTGGGGAACCTGTTTTCTGGCTAACTCTCTCTGTTATTCTGATAGGTACGTTTGGGTTGCTTGGTTTACAGTAGTCTCTATTTGTTAAACAAGAAGGCGTGGGTTGTAGCAGTATCTTATTCAATTGTGGCAAAGAAATCACTATTTCAGGGGCTTGGTTAACTTGCATAGCTCAATTTACTCTATATTTTCCATATTTAAAGGGGCTGCTCACCTTCCAAACACTTTTTTTCAGTTCAGTTGTTTTCAGATTTTTTTCAATTGCTTTTCATTTTTTATCTTTCCCAAAATATAAGTTTAATGTTCCTGTCTCTAGTGGCAGCTCAGTAATCCAAGAGAATCGGAACTGTTACAATTTGCTACATTTAGTTGATGCAATTAGTTGATACATTTTGCAGCAGTATCTGTGGAATGTTAGCAACTATTGTATTCATTCTAACAGCTGCCTTTAATGAAACTCAGCAATTCAGCTCAGCAGGGCTAAAGATAACAAATGTATCTACTAAATGTATCCATTTAAAACAGGTAAAAGAGTCGGCGACCCCCCCTCCCAGAGCTTCTTTAGAAGGTGAAAATTAACACTTTACACTTCAATATTATAAAAACGGTTACAAATAGAAAACAGAATGTAATTGGAAAAAGTTTTTGTCTGGTGATCTATCTGAAACCAACTGAATGGGAAAAAAAGTGTTTGAAGGTGAACAACCCCTTTAATATCCCCTAATGAACAGCAGCTGTTTCCCTGTTGACAAGTCTTTGCCAATTGTGTCATATATTGTTGGCAATATACATGTTTTATTGCTTAGGGCAGTATCTCCTCCTGGTTTGGGTGTGTGTCACATAAATATAGTGGGCACCACACAATTCACAAAATGTGATGCCGGTCTCTCGCCTATCACTCCTCATTCTTACCATCTACTTATATATGGCAAGTCTGCGAGTGGATATGGCAGTGCATACAAAAGGCTAAGCATGCTTTCAGCTGAATCCTAAATTCTGGATTTCTGCATCCCCACCCCTGTTCTTTGTTGAAAGAAGGTAAAAGTGTTCTAAGTGATTTAATGAACAATCCCCCCTACTGCGTATAAATGTTTAATTGTCAGTTCTCAGATCCATCATAGAAGAAAGATGCTGATTATTTCTAACCTGCATAGGTGGCTGTTTCACACTTTATCTGTGTAAAGTCTCTAATCCAGCAGCCCAAGGGTTGAATTCCTGTGCTGTTATTGGTATTTATTGCAGATTATTGTATTTTGTGTCAATGTCAAATTACAGCACATCATTTCCAAGAAGGTGTGGCCTGTTTTTCAGTGCGGGGCCGGAAAAAGGCTGACTGTATCTTTATCCTTACACAGTTATGGACCCATTTTTTTCTATTGCGCCTGTAACCCCAGCACCATGCTAAAGTGCCAAATACAGGTAAGATGCAACATGCAGTGTCAACTGTGTTTGGTGGTGTGGCACAATGCTGGGATCTAGGCACAGTAGAAAACAATGGACTCTATTAACTTATGCTTTCCCTAGAACACATGAAAAAGCCACTGCACGGGAATGCAGTCCAAAGTAAACGCCCATGTGTAAGGGCCCTTATAACCCTTGCCTGAGGGAAGGAGCACACCCTTTGCAGAGGGTTAATGACTTGAGAAGGCTATTGCATATGCTATTGTATTCATGTAGCAAGTACAATACCTGCTGACCAGGGACCCAACACTAATGTAAATACAGCACAAAACTGGGAACCTCAATGATATACAGGATAAACGTGTTTAAACCATTGTCTACTCACAGACCCACTTGAGCAGCTCAGAGCAATTGCTTTTGGCAGTGGGAATTATAGTGGAAACTTTTTTATGCATTTCTTTTTGTCATAGCAGTTTTGATACAAATCACAAAACCTCAGCCACCTTTTATTCACTTGAGTGGGAAACATGTAACACTGGTATGGTGTATTCAAAGCTTTCAATCACTAGAGCATTTTCAGCCATTACTAGCGCTGCCATATGTTTTTTCTTAAAAGTAAATTGGAGGCGGCTGTATGAAAGCTGGCAATGGCACATGGGCAAATTTAGGCACTAAATTTTCTTAAGCCTGATCATGCATCTCCTTGTCAAGTGATTCTTGCCTGAAAGCACTTGAACATATTTAAGCTTTACCATTTAAAGATTGCATTATTGTGCTCAAAGCAAAGCTGTCATATAAATATATAGTGGAGAGTGGCACCTCCTTGGGCAGTAGCACCCTACACTAAAGTATTTAATAGTTTCATAAGTGCTAAATCTCCAGAATAATTCCCTTTTGGTTTTAATCTTAAAAATTATTTTTATTGGCTGCCCACAGACTAAGCTTCTCAGACAGCAAAATGCTTATTCATGTACCCCGGCATCCTGCTTCATTGGCGCCTCCGACACAGCCAAGTTTCCTCCATATGCTTATTCATGTACCATTGCCAATAGAAATTTTGGAAACAGAGGGGTTACTCAAAATTGTGCTCTGCTCCTGCTGACTGGGGTAGTTCAGAGGCTATGGGACACAACGTGGAATTCCTTAGCGTTTATTTACTACAGATCTTAATTACTAAGTGACCTCATCCTGCTGCTCTGGAATGTTTTGGCTTCTTCTGTAGAATCAAATAATGGGGCCCGATAAAGATTTCCACTGTAGCTTGTGGTGCAAGCTGTATCATTTCATGAGATATTATATGTAGCAATGAGCAGGATATCACTTTAGGCAGGCTGAAGCAACTAAATGCAATAAAGCGATATAATACAATACAACTTGATTTAAAAAGGAACTATAGCGAAAATGAAAATTTAATATAAGCATGCTTTCAGCTGAATCCTAAATTCTGGATTTGTGCATCCCTGCCCCTGTTCTTTGGTAAAAAAAAACAACTAACAATCCCCCTCTCAGCATCGGTCTATCTCCTTATTTTTTTAGGGGGGGGGTCCTTTTGCCTAGAAAGATATAGTAGATATAGTAGACCTCACTCTATTAAAACCACCAGAAATTGTTTCCCTACGTGCAGGATTGGTGTTAAAGTCAGTTTTTTAATTCGATTTTGTTTGTGCTGGAGTCGGTTATTTGAGTGAACTTTGCAATCAAACCTTTACACTTCTATCTCTATTCATATCTGTAGTCTGTATCTATCAATACCATGTGTACCACTTGTCCTTGTATGGGTGTACCTGTGAGTAGCCCTAATCGTTTCTAATGAAAGCTCATGTTAATACATACTGATTAATCATATTTCTATGCATTTGACATCTCAGTTTCTAGTTCCATTAATCCCTGAGGTAACCGATACTGGCGCATCATATCATTCATTCTGAGATAACAGACACTATCATTAGTGCTCCAGAATGCTGTAAGCTTTCATGCCTATGCGCAGCTGAAAATCTTTCACCTAGAACTAGGAGTGGTACAGGAATGCACTGAACAGATTTACTCCCATTTTGAAGGAGCAGTTCACCTTTAAGTTAAAGGAGTACTAAACCCTAAAAATGAATATGACTAAAAATGCCACTGCAGTTATTGCTCCAGCCTAAGATTCAGCTTCTCAATATCCCCAATGATCCAGGAATTCAAACTTTTCACAGGGGGTTGCCATCTTGGAAAGTGTCTGCGACACTCAGTGGGCTCTGAGCAGCTGTTGAGAAGCTAAGGGGTTGTTGCAAATTATACAGAAGACAATTAGGTTGGCCTGTAATATAAGCTGATGCTACAGGGCTGATTATTACATTCTCATGCTAGTTGCACTGGTTTCTGTGCTGCCTTCTGTTCAGCCTAAGGCTAAGGCCACACGGCGCGATTTCGCCGCGATTCTGCGCTGGGCGAGTTGCGAGTTGCGAGTCGCTGCGGTTTTTAAGCCGAAATAGCTTTGTTAACTTTGGCGCTGGCGTCAATGCAAATCGCGGCGAAATCGCTGCGCTAATTCACACGCGGCGATTCTTTTTCTACTGTCGCCCGGAAACGCCCAGCGAGGCAACTTCGGGCGACAATAGAAAACGAATCGCCGCGTGTGAATTAGCGCATCGATTTCGCCGCGATTTGCATTGACGCCAGCGCCAAAGTTAACAAAGCTATTTCGGCTTAAAAACCGCAGCGACTCGCAACTCGCCCAGCGCAGAATCGCGGCAAAATCGCGCCGTGTGGCCCTAGCCTTATATTGTAACATTTATAATCTATGTGTACTGTATATCGTAACATTTATAATCTATGTGTACTGTATATTGTGAGTGGGTGTGCAGTGAATCAGCAGAAAAGAAGATGGGGAGCTACTGGGGCACCTTTTGAGACACATCTTTATTGCTAAAGGGCTGTGGTTGCCTTGGGCTGGTACAGAAGCCCATAACATAATGTACAACATTTCTAGCCTACTTCTTTAGTTGAGCTTTACTTCTCCTTTAACTTTTAGCATGTTCTAGAACCAGTTGGGCTATATGACAAGTCCTTAGCAACTTTTTGGTTGGCCTTCATTTTTTTCTTATGCATTGCTCTTCTGCTTCTTCACAGCTTTCAAAAGAGGATCACTGACCCCAGCAGCCAAAACTTTAGCTACTTTTTATCACTTATATTTCTATTTGACCCCTCTTCTTTTCATATTCCATTCATTCAAACCACTGCTTAGTTGTGAGGGTAATTTTGACCCTGGGAACCAGATACCTGCTGAAATTCCAAACAGAAAAACACGTCTAGTGTAATGCAGCCCCCCTTTACATTGTTCCATTGTAATTCTGGCACTTTAGTCTTTAAGTCTTTCCATAGTGGGTGTTTCTCTGGAAAGCAGAGGGACTTCAAATCTCAGAATCTACTGCTTGACAATAAAACAAGGTGAGAGAAGATTTTGATTACTTTGAAACAAAAGAAGGGCCATGGTGGCTGGTCCTGACAGACAATCTGGGATATCCTTTTATCTGTGGAAACATGTATGTCTGATGCCAAAGGAAAATAAAATAAATATATATTGTTTTGGAAGTAGTGCTTATGAATCTTTTCTACATACGCCCAACTAAATGAGTTTGTGTTCGCATGGGGTGGTATATTTCCCCTTTAAAGCAGGGGTGAAACATAAACTGTTCCCATAGGAAGGCCATTATGCTACTTTAGTATTTTGTTTTATTTTGTGCCCTGTATTTGGATCTATATTCCCTTTTTTATTTGTAGCATACATATTTGTTGGGTGTAATTCTGGCAATACATGCAGCAGGGTTGTTGTTAAGATATAAAACACAAAGACTTGCCATTATCACAGTTCTTAATGGTAATTCCAGACTTTTTGAAGGGGAAGAGGTTCTATAGAATATAGTGTTGTCAGGCAGGTTGTTCCAGGATTTGGGTGCCATTCCTGGAATATGAAGCTTGCTGCTGTCCCGCTCATATACAAGTGTATAATATATATTTATAAATGTGTAACCATAAAGATAAACTTGTGTAGAAAGCAACATTATCGCTGCTTTTCTAATTTCTGTAACATTGTTCATGTTGATTTCAATAGAGTCAGAGGGGTGAACATCTTTTAAAAACATATTGCGATGTCTGCATTCGTTTCATTGTTATGAATGTTTTTTAGGAGTGTGATTTACATTGCACCTTGGCTCCATAGTGTACAGATGGCTAAGGGAAAGTAGTTTGGCAACTGTTTTTTAGAAGCTGTAAAAAGAAAACTGCAATATGGCAGTAAGGTATTGTAATGTAAACTGGGAAAGTACACAAATTGGCATTCTACAGACCAGTTAATGATCAGTTAAAGCCTCAACTTATATTTAGTTGGGTGTATCAGGCAGACACTCTTAATTGAAAGTTTGGCCACTGGTGGGCACTTTTTTTTTTATAGTCTTTGGCACAAAAGTTTTTTTTCTGAGTAATCATGACTGCTTCCACTCATAGTCCTCACAACTAGACATTGAATGTAAACCTTACCTATACATGTGGTATGTTTAAAGGAGAAGTAAATTCACAATCACTTGGGGGTTCCAAAAGTTTAGGCACCCCCAAGTTATTGTAATCACAGAAAACTGCCCTGGCCTGGGGTTCTATTGGCGGAAGCCACAGAGCCATCCTCTTTTTGTTTCTTCTTTCTTCAAAATACTGGGGCTGTTGCAAATGCAGTAGAGTAAAAAAGATGGCTTTTTTAAGTTTGGCTTTTAACTTACTTTGCACCTGCCTAAATAAAAAAAAAAAAGTGGGAAAAGGATCACTCTGTTGTGCTTGCTGAGAAGAACCGTTGGCCAGGGTTGTTTTCTGCTGATAGGAGCACCAGCATTGGGTATCGGGTAAATGAATACAATCACTGGGGGGGTGGGGAAAGCATAACGTTTGGCACCCCCAATGGTTGTCTTTCCTTAAACTTTAATCGACTAAATGTGAAGCTGGATAATCACCAGAACTGATAGCCAAGTCAAAAGGAAATGTGTGTGTGTGTCTGTTCTGCTGCCATTTTACTGGATATGGTCATATTTGTACCATTGACCTTAGAACGCAAACTGCTAAGCCATGGATCATTTGTCATTCATACCACTACCTATAAATAAGCATTCAATTTGTTAAGCTTGCCATTAAGGAGAGAGGAAAAGAATGTGCTGGAAACTTTTGACATAATATTCAAGAACCAGATGACAAAATTCTCAAGAGAAATGCAAGGACAAATTTCTCTATCGTCTGGGGAGGGGGGGCAAAATGCTCTAAGCACCGAATTCCACAGCAGAACAAAGTATAACTATTGCTTTTTAAAAATGGGAATAAATGCTGTTTAATTTAAATAAGTTTGTCATTATTTTAATTCTTAAAAAACATAACCAGCAAAGTTATAATGTCTAACATAAAAGCATTGCAGTCAGTGACTTAACTAGATTTTACTGGGCCTCACAGCTAATTATTTTTCAGACCCCCAATATGTTTAGAGGTTGACTTGTTTTAACAATATTTATTAAAACTATTTATTAAAACTGCAGCCGCAGGGTCTGCTTCCTCTATAGTTACGCCCCTGATTGCAGTGTAGGAGTGTTATCTAACAATACATTATATAATGGGCCCATTTCTTTATATGATCTCATACATTTAAGGGCCAGATTACCTTTACTTGATCATAATGCAGTAAAGGAGTGTGTGGAGGTCTTAGGCAGACCGGGAGCCATAATAATCCTTTAGAAACCCGAATTCTGCATAAACTGCCACACACACACAGTGTGGAGTATAACATTCACAAGAGAAAGAGTAGAAATGTATTTGATACAAACACTGAGTGGGAGAGCACACCCTGATATCAGCTGTTGCCCTTACATGCATGTACTCCCAGCATGTTCCAGCAAGCACCTCACCCTGACATTGTTTTATACCAGGATCAAAGGATCCATTGTCTAATAGCCGACTTGTTTAGCGAGTGATCAAATACGGTGCTTATATGTGGTATAAGGATTAATTCTATGTTGGTTTGAATCAAGCACAAGGTACTGTTTTATAATTACAGAGAAAAAGGAAGTCATTTTTAAAAATGTTATTCTAGTCTATGGGAGACAGCCTTTCCATAATTCTGAGCTTTCTGGATAGCAGGTCTCCGGATAATGGATTCCATACCTGTACATGTACCGTATGTCTTTGTATATTCAGGTATTTATAGGAATTTACATTTCAGACTGAGCCATCATGCATCCTTTATTGTTGATAGCATATTTTATTTGTTTTATTTTTTTGGGCTTTTTTTTTAAAGACTGCAGTTTGCTTATAGATAAAAACTTCACTTTTTTGATGCCTGCGGGGAATCAAATGCATGGTCAAACAGTAGGATCTTTTGGTTTAAAATCAAACCAAACCTTTATCACTGATTCTCCTGAGAAGTGCAGCAATTTGTACCCCCTTAATGAATGCCAAGCCTGTAAGTCATGATCTCACGACTCCTAACATCTGGCTGCTTCCAGGCTATTTTCTAACCAATTTTGGCATTCTTTGGCACAAACAGGGGCTACATTAAATCACACACTAAATAACATAACTTAATGCTGTGCTTTGGCTAATGGTGTACTCTGATAGATAAAGACCAGTTGTCTTGCATGACTGACAACCTTCATTCCTATGACTTAGGTTGTCTTAAAAAGGCCTAGCCCCCCCCCCCTTTGGGAAATAATCCCCAGGTTTTGGCCCCAGAACCCTTCTTTGTTGGATTCAGGAAGGGAATTATTTGCTTGTTACTGACACTTGACAGGACATTTTGCATTGTCCTAGTATGGGAACATAATAAGAAATGAGCATGGATGCTGTAAGCCATAATAAATTGGTCATAAGCAAAATATTTTGGTCACAGTTTGACTTTTTTCCATTGTTGTCAGTCTGTGTGGTTATAAACTCTGTTCTGTTTACACAGTCACCATCCCAACAGTGGCAGAGACCGTACCTAACTTTTCTTTTGTGATCACTGTGTCTTGCCTTCAAAATAAAGCCAAATCTTACCATATCTGGTAAGCTCGTAGTTTCCCTAGAACTGGAAATTTTGTCCTGAAAAATAGAATTCATTTGTTGCCTAAACCTGGCCACTCCTTACAGAAATGTCTCTTTAAAAAAGCCTTCTCTAGAATAATTTAGGCTATGGGCACACAGGCTGTTGTCAGTGGCTGACAACAGCCTGTGTGCCCATAGCCTAAATTATTCTAGAGATTAAACAAAAAGTACTCCAGAATAATATGGTACTATCTGCACTGAAAAGGCAGCTCTTATCCAGAACACAATAGAAACAAAACAAATATGCTTGTTCCCATTGACACTTGAATCACATATCCCTTTTTAACCATGTAATGCATGCTTTCATTATACCATATTGTTGATTTTGCCATCATGAAAAGCGTTTAGCAAGAGAAAGTGACAAACAGTAATGGATTTCCCTGGCTAATATGCACTGATAACTTTGGGGAAAATCCATTTTACTTTATTATTTTCCAAAAAAAAACAACCCATTTTGCACGGTAAATACTTCACAATGATATTTAGCATAGTGCCACACAGGGCTGATTATGGACCTGAGGAAAAATGCAGGCCAAAAATCAGCCCCTACGCTGGCATCAACCCAGGGCTGGATTTACATAGAGGGCACCCCTAGGCCTGCTGACGTTCGTCGCCCCCGATCCCTCCCTTTTAATCGCTCAGATTTTCATCATCCGGACCAGAGCAATGGGGATTGGTGCATGGAAGATTTTAAAATCTATCGTAGCTCCTGCTCATTCCCAGTGTTTCTGAACCAATGTGGGTGTGGTTGGGCAGCATGCCGCCCCCTAAAATCCTGCTGCCCTAGGCCTGGGCCTTGGTGGCCTTTCCACAAATCCGGGCCTGCATCAACCACCTTCCTTACCTGCACCTGGAACCAGTGGTACCAGGATACTAGTTAGAACCACCTTGTGTGCATACAGAGATTCACCTTACATCTTAGTTTTTTAGCTGTAGAAAGCACAGATTATCCCTGTAGCTATAGGTTACAGTTAGTTAGCTGATCCAGTTAGGAGGGGACATTTCAGTGCTGATTAGGACGTTACACCCAGGCAGAAGTTTTGGACCTTTCTGTTGTAGGTGACAAGGCTTACTAAAGCATTTCATGCTGGAAAACATAGCTTATTTAGTATCTTACTTGTTCTGGCCACCATTCTTTTGTCTTTGGACGCAATGTCTCTGGACAGTAAAAGCATGGTGTGAAAAAAATTGCCTGGCCTGTTTCCTACAGATAAGGGCTAAGAAAGGCTTTGCCCAGATAAAAGCTTTCTGTATTTTATTATCCCTTGACATTGTGTTGAAGGCTTCAAATCTTATGCTGCATATGAGAATTGGGGCCAAAAATACATTAAGATTCCATGATCTACTGTAAATCCTCAGGATTCTGTGTTTTTGGCATAAGGCGCCTATATGGAGAGCCATGCATTAAAGGGATGGTTCATCTTTAAGGTAAGGTAACTTTTATTATGTTATAGAACGGGCAATTCTAAGCAACTTTTAAATTGGTTTTCATTATTTTTTATAGTTATTTGCCTTTTTCTTCTGACTCATTGCATCTTTCAAATGGGCGTCGCTGTCTCCCATCTAAAAAAAAATGCTTTGTAAGTCTACAAATTTATTGTTGTTACTTTTTATTACTGATCCTTCTATTCAGTCTCTTATTCAAATCAATGCATGGTTGTTAGGGTAATTTTGACCCTAGTTACCAGATTGGTTAAGCTGTAAATTGAAGAGCTGCTAAATAACTCAAAAACTTCAATAATAAAAAATTAAAACAAATTGCAAATTGTCTAAGAATATCACTCTCTACATTATACTAAAAGTTATCTCAAAGGTGAACAACCCCTTTAAGGCTAATGGATTTATAATCACTTAGTTGAGTTTAAGGCACTGCCCTGTTGGGAATGGGAAATGCATTCCTGTATTTCAGAGCTTTCTGGGTAACAGGTTTGCAGATAATATAACCCATACCTCTCTTTGTCTTGTCTTAGACAATATGAGCCTTTCAGTTAATAATGGGACTAGGGAATATATTTATAAAAAGTACAGGAAACATTAGTATGTCTGTTTTTAGATATTGCTACTTATATATGCAGCACTGTACATTAACACAATACATTAGTCCCGATAAAAAGACTCTGCATGGTTGTAAAACACTGTCCCAGGATATAAAACAATTTTTTGAATGAATATGAACAATGTACAAAGGTTCTTTATGGACCATTATACATTTTAATTGCTGGGTAGCACTTGGAAACATTGGGAGACTAAGCACTGATATATTATTTAATCTGACAAAATTCTTCATATTTTCAGAAGAACAAAGCATAGCTAAATATCTGAAGAAGCCCACTGGAATCTGCAGAACCATGAGCCTTCAAATTCATCAAGACAAGTACAGGGACCTTGATGAAGATGAGCTGCTTGGAAACCTGTCTGAAGCTGATTTAAAACAACTAGAAACTGTCCTAGAAGATTTGGATCCTGATGTGAGTATAACACAAGGGGGTCTTGTACTCCAGCAGCTCCCCTCTGGTGCATTTACCATATTCTAAAATTATGAGGGAAGGTAAACTCATCATCAGAACAAATATAGTGATCTTTATATCTTTTATGTCTTTGCTTAAAGAAAAACTTTACCCCCAAAAATGAATATTTAAGCAACAGATCGTTTATATCAAATTAAGTGACATATTAAAGAATCTTACCAAACTTTGTTTGTGTCCACCATGAATCATATGATCCCAGGGGGCAGCCCTTATTTTTTAAAATGACAGTTTTCTATTTAGGATTTCCCAATGGCACATACTACTAAAAAAAAGTATATTATTATGAAAATGGTTTATTTACATGAAGCAGGGTTTACACAGTTTTATGCAATACCTTTTAATAGAGACCTACATTGTTCGGGGGGGTATAGTTTTCCTTTAATTCATCCATTCATTTGTTGCAGCAGTACTGTTTCACATGGAAACATGGAAGTAATGCCCAATCTTATTCTGATTATGAAAACAAATATTCTCACAAAGGTGTACAGTGGATATGCCCCTATTATTCTTATTTACACCTTAATATGGAGGAGTCCTTTGGAAGCCCTGTACTTATAACCTGTCTAAGGTAGATGTCAAAGGGGCCCTGCCCTTTTTTGAATGATGTTAGAAATGTTGTGACGTGCATATTTGTCGGTAACCATACATTATTTTAAAATGTATACATGAGCCATTTATATTTGGCTATGCTGGTATTTCCCTTTCAGTTGATATTTGTTCTTTTTCAAGTGAGAACTATGCATAATTGCTTTTACCGCTTTTAGGTGGTTTATTAATTATTCATGTAATGTAATCCATTAAATAAAAACTTAAAATCATTAAAAGTGTATCACTTTATCTGTATTAGTGTATTCAAGAATGTAGTTTCCAGTAGAGGTTTGGCTCAGTTGACTGACTTTATTTTGAGTGGTAGAAAGAAGCTTCACTTTTAAAGGCTAAGTTCTTCCCTTGTAGCCCCTCTTACTACTTGCCACTTCTCCCTCTCTTCATTTTTCTGTTCTCTCCTCCTTCTTAAATAAAAATTGAGGACATCAGTCAACTTTGTCAGGTGATAGAATCCATACACCCATTACTAGGTTAGGCAAGTTATATAATCAATACATATTTATGCATTTTATGTATGGCTTCTAAGGCAAACTGCATTGTCCTGTATTCACTTTTGGCTTTATTATTAGCAGTTCTTCATGAAATATAATTTATATTGTATAGAGATTTGATTAATCTTACATTGATCTGTTTCTATCTGATAGAATGCGCTGCTGCCAGCAGGATTCCGACAGAAAGACCAGACCGTTAAGATTCCCACAGGAGCGTTTGACAGAGATAGCCTGCTGGAATTCTTGGAGAAGGATGCACTCTCTAAGAAAGACAGGGAGGACTATGTGCCATTTACCGGAGAGAAAAAAGGTAATTGCTGTGGCAGTCCTATTTTGAAGGAACAATTGATTCCAAAGATGCCCTAGTACAATTTGGTCATACTAACATGTCCCCAAATAAGCCGGAAACTCCTGAATACAACTTAATAAGACAACTTATTTGCTTTGTTATGGGGTGGCTTCTTTCTACAGCCATAGTTTTGTTTATTTCCCATGCCTTCTCATGCTTGCACATTATGGCAAACTACAGTACCCATTCACTGTGATATATGTTAATTGGTCCAAGGAAAATGACTTTTGTCCATCAATCTGTCTGGCAAGATGATGTGTTTTACACACTTCCATTGCAATGGCTTATCCCTCACAAACCCCATTGAGCCTTCTATACTCGATAATGGTTATCAAGCAGGATTGTTGTCTGTTTGCTCTGTTTTTATAACTCTGGCTCCTTAGAGTCCAATCACTGCACAATCTCATAGATATTACTTTTAATTTATAGTTGTCCTCCTGTAACTTCAATTCTGTAACTTCTGATTTGTCAGACCAGCAGTATATCAATTGCCAATTTAGGGTGATATGCTGTAGTGACTGTCACTGTAATAAAACACATTTCTTGCAAACTAATCATTATTTGTGTTTTAGAATGCTATGTAGGTGCTGCAAAATCAGAAAAAACAGAATTTGCCTTTTTATTGCCAGATATGACTGTCACAATTCAAGTTACATTCACTTGCCATACTTAAAGGAGTGCTGCATTTAAAGGCAATGATGGGCAGTTTAGTGCCTACTGAAAATTATGGGTGCAAAATGACCCAAAACTGCACTGTGTGCTCTGCCCTATAGTCACACAGACCTACAACACCACTGCACATGCCCCATCTTGCCCTTATTTTCATGGTATTAATCGTACAATTAAAAATGAAATTAATGCTACGCTAATGAGTTAGGAAGTCACAGAGCATGAGTAGTCACGGTCGTTTGCACACCCCTTTCTCTTCCTGCAAGCAATAAGAGCATGCCATTAAGTAAATCTTGATTAGGAATGGTGTTTTTGTTTTTATTTGCCTCTTATGTGGAGAAAGCTGGTCAGCACTACTTCAGTGTAAAAAAAGAAGATAACTTAATTAGATAACAATTGGCTCAAACACTGGTATGAAAGGGCATGTTTTAAAAGCCATGTCCCTACCCAGCAACATACTGAAATCCCACATTACCAGATGATGATCTAGTGACCCACAATGTTATTTAAGCGTATATAGCCTTTATAGTAATTGTCACTGTCACTTGGGTCTCTATAAATCTAATGTGTGAATGGAAAAACTAAAATACCTTGTATTATATTGTATAATATTATATATATCTTATATTGGGTGGCTTCTGTAGCATGTTCAAATCTGACTTGTGTATCTCCAAACTCTTTAAATGATTGATATGATTAAAAGGCATCACACATTTAAATACATGAAAATAATGCAGTCTCATAATGCATTAGGTTAAATGTAATATAAAGTTCACAGACTGTGTTTTAATATTTGTCTTGGTTAATTTTAAGATGTCATGCATATGGTTGCGACATTGATTTATCCAAGTTAATGAACTGAATTAACATCATGGATAGAATTTTGGCTGCTCTTGACATAAAACCATAAAAGTCATTAAACGCCCATGGAGCGTTGCCAGTTCCTACTAGAACAAAGTAAAGTGCTTTCTTAGTCAGATTACTGGCATGGAGGAGGCAGCAAAGAAAAATGCTGGACTTCTATGTTGTATTTTATATTCTGTGATTTGATGCAGCCACTGATAATTTAGCAAGGATTGAAGTGTCTAGAATAATTTTTATTCCAGTGAATTGTGAATGTGTTTTTATAAAATTCAGGTTATTTTATGTTGTACAGCATTTAAAGTATATGACGCTGGTTTTTCAATTTGCCAATGCATATACAATTTTTCAAGCAAACAGGAGTGCTCAGGTTCCTGCTCGGCAGTACTTGCACTTTGGTTTAATGACTGTCGATGGTCACATTTTGGTCTTGTTCAAAGCAACTACATGTGGCAGCTATTTAACCTTGTGATTTTGAATAAGCAGCCTGGCAGTTTTTCTTGGTTTTAAATACAAATCCCTGTGATAGGTAACTATGGTAAATATGCTGTGAGTGAGGCTTTGCAGCTGTTTTAAGAATTGCAGGTTTCCCCCAAACCATGTGGTGATCCACGGGTTGGCCCAAAACCTCTGGTTATCCACAGGTTGACCATCAATTGGGCGAATTCGGGTTGAAATTTGACGAATCATTGCCGGTTAGGGTTGGGTGCTGGGGAAGTACATTCCTCCACTGCTCCCAAAGGTTCCCTGTCTTGGATCCAGAGTAGTGTACAGAGCGAGGTGACACAGGTATGGGTAGGGTGTGGTAACAATTGGCAGTTTTAGAATCAGGTGTGGGTTGAGTTTTCCTGACCTGCACATCACTAGTTTAAAGGGATGCTCTCCTTCTGTTTCCTTTGGTACTTATTCTGATGCCATGCACAGATAAAAGTGACCTAGACATGGAAACTTACACAGTAAGGGGTTTCCTGGGCAGTTTCATAACTACTTTCTGTTGCATTGTGGGACATTTTTGACAGATCTACATGGTAAATACATGTTATGCAAACCTATAGTTTGTACCTTCTTCCAGGGCATGGCATCAGAATAAGTACCGAATGTTTGATGTTTGCCTATTGTACGTAATTAAGTGGGGTTGCATCTTACACAGTTGTGTGGTATTTCTATTTACACACTTGGTACACCTATAATATATTGACTGGCTTTTCTTAATTTCTTCTTTCTGCCATAGCTTGTGACCATATCCCTTCATAGCTTCTTTCAGCAATATGGTTGAGACAAAAATTAATCTACAAGGCATTTGGACAATAAAACAATTTGTCATGGTTTAACTTGTTGACTACAAATTTGTCAATACTGCAGGACTTTTCATCCCATAACCACTTTAGTGTATAACCATGAATAAAAATACATTATGCACTCAGTCTGGGGCACCAACAATATTATGGTTTGTTTGGTAATCTCAATTAGGTCAAATATGCCAATATAACAATATCCTGATTTTTTTTTTGTTGCTAACAAGTAACTCCCAGCATTTTAAAACAACAGCTAAGCTTGAACATGTTAATTATACGGAATGGCTGAGGCTCCCTAGGGTCCAGTTAATCTGTAACTTTGTCTCAAAGGAATTCTATCACTCCAGAGGACATTCCTGCATTGATATAACACAGTTAATGGTACCCCTGTACTATGTACACTTTTCATTGTGCTTATGCTGTTGTTTACGCTCATAGCCCGTAGGGCTAATATATTCTTGCCATGGACTCAAGGGTAAGCGAATTGATTGCATAAATCACCGGTACCAAGGGAAAGGTGGAATATGTAGCACTGTCAGTTGCAAGGCAACTCTGTATTTGATAGGCAGATTGTAAATATGAGCTCTTCTGCTCCTTGCTTCTGCTGGTGCTTTCTAGCTTGTCCATCTCAATGACAAGCAAACTAGGGGCTGTGACCCTTATGTCTCACCCATATCTATGCAGGGACAGCAAGCGATACATATAGGAAAAAAAAAACATTTTTGTTGCATTGTTTCTGTAAAAAGATAGATGGAGGTCTGACTGAATTGCATTATTTCATTTAGCAGTTATTCCATGTTTAGGACAGTTCACTCAAGTTCCCTCATATAACAAGCTGACTAGCACATACAATATATATTCTTGAGCTGCTGCATTAAACTGGTGTTGTGGTGTTCTTGACCATGAATAGAGGTATAAAAATTCTCTTTTAGAGAGATAAAACATTAGATGTATATCCAATATCCAATTGATATTCTTGCCAAACCTAGAGATATATGGACAGCGCTATATAAATAAATGATGATGATGATATGGGTGAGATTATTGACATGTCATTGAGCGACTGTGGCTTGTGCGAAGCACAGACATAAACTTACTTGTTCACTGTTATCAACGTTTTTTTCTCAGGCTGACCACAACAATGTGACCAAACCTGGTAGTGTGAACAAGTCTTACATAGTTACATAGTTACATAGTTACATAGTTAAATTGGGTTGAAAAAAGACAAAGTCCATCAAGTTCAACCCCTCCAAATGAAAACCCAGCATCCATACACACACCCCTCCCTACTTTTAATTAAAATTCTATATACCCATACCTATATTAACTATAGAGTTTAGTATCACAATAGCCTTTAATATTATGTCTGTCCAAAAAATCATCCAAGCCATTCTTAAAGGCATTAACTGAATCAGCCATCACAACATCACCCGGCAGTGCATTCCACAACCTCACTGTCCTGACTGTGAAGAACCCTCTACGTTGCTTCAAATGAAAGTTCTTTTCTTCTAGTCTAAAGGGGTGGCCTCTGGTACGGTGATCCACTTTATGGGTAAAAAGGTCCCCTGCCATTTGTCTATAATGTCCTCTAATGTACTTGTAAAGTGTAATCATGTCCCCTCGCAAGCGCCTTTTTTCCAGAGAAAACAACCCCAACCTTGACAGTCTACCCTCATAATTTAAGTCTTCCGTCCCTCTAACCAATTTAGTTGCACGTCTCTGCACTCTCTCCAGCTCATTTATATCCCTCTTAAGGACTGGAGTCCAAAACTGAACTGCATACTCCAGATGAGGCCTTACCAGGGACCTATAAAGAGGCATAATTATGTTTTCATCCCTTGAGTTAATGCCCTTTTTTATGCAAGACAGAACTTTATTTGCTTTAGTAGCCACAGAATGACACTGCCCAGAATTAGACAACGTGTTATCTACAAAGACCCCTAGATCCTTTTCATTTAAGGAAACTCCCAACACATGTCCAGCTTCACCCAGTATGCAGTATGTTCTGTTTCACCTGGGAGTGTGCAAACTCAGAAGCATCACTGCCTCCTTTATAATATTGCTCCTGGAATCATACAGCTTGCTGATCTATTGCACTCATAGCTTATTAAAAGAAATTGCTTGGTTGAGAGTTAAAACAAAAACAATCACGTCTGTGTGCAGCAGAGTGTATAAGAACACAGCCCAGGATGAAAAGGCAAGGTCATTTGGACAATTTCACTGCTTGGTTTCACAGTAAATAGGCTCAATAGCTAAGCAAATGAAATCATAATTTCCATTGTGCTTTTTATTTTGGGCTAACTGCAAAACATGTTCTCACAACAGGACTTCTGGCTGTCGTTTCAGTCAAAGCAATGAATTCAAATGGCGTTAAGGAATGCTTACACACATGTTTGGGCCTCTCTTGTTGGGCTAGTACCTTCTTAAGTAGCCACACAGCACTTCAGATGTTTGGATTGAGAGAACAATGGCACCTATGTACAGAATGTAATATTTATGTAGTAGTTTACAGCCTCTGTTACTGAAACCTCACCCATCGCAACAGATGAGCTTTTTGTGTGAGGATGAAAGTAGGCTGTTCACTGGACTCACTGGGGAGTAGTATAATTCATTTCCAGTACCTTTTTGCTGTTTAAACATGTTAGGCTAATGCTAAGTTCCTGCTGCTCTAATTACCACTCTTGGTTTTGTTCAGCTCACCACTTCAGTTAATTAATGTTTAATTTTGCAGTTTACCAGTCATACAGATTTATCAGTAGAAATAAACATGTAATATCTGTGTTACTGTGACTTCGTGCTCCGCAATGCAAAATTTGTTAACATTTCAGCGACTTTCAAACAAGTTGATTTTCAGCAGGAAGTGTTTGAAAGGTTGGCACGGATGATGTCTAACACTGTGCTTTTCGTTGTAGGGAAAATATTTGTTCAAAAACAAAAGCCCTTGGACTTCCGTAAAGAAGAGAACATTTCTCTTGATCCAGAACTGGAAGAGGCATTGACTAGTGCTACTGATACAGAGCTGTGTGACCTTGCAGGTGAGCATGGAGAAGAAACAAATGTGTGAACATTTTCTTTGTTTTATGAAACCCCCCCAGATCTATAGAGAAACACTAATAAACTCACTGGCAGATCTACTAAACTATACTTCTTACAGTATTTGATCCTGTGGCCCAATGTCCAAATTACTTCTTGCCACTTTATTACCTACAGTATGTCATTGAATTCAAATGCCTTATCCCAATGAAGATCTCATTTTTTGGTGGTGCTGGCCAACATCCTTCCTAGTCAAATGGGGAGCATACTAATTGATGTAAACACTTATAACTGAAAGGACCTTTACTTGTAACGTATACATTAATAAGCACAATAAATTGAATGGATTAAAGAGATAAAAGTGCTAAACTTGAGTTGTCATTTTTAGGCTAAACATATATTATTAAAGGAATTGTTTTCTTTTGAATTCATTTTTAGGGTCAGGGCACACAGGCAGATTCGGGGAGATTAGTCACCCGGCGACAAATCTCTTCTTCAGGGCGACTAATCTTCCCAAACTGCCTCCCCTGCCTTCCCGCCAGCTAAAATGTAAATCACTGGCGGGATGGCACTTGGAGCGATTTGTTTTCCGAAGTCGCCTGATGAGGAATCACTCCGAGTGCCATCCCGCCTGTGATTTACATTTAGCCTGCGGGGAGGCAGTTCAGGGAGATTAGTCGCCCTGAAGAAAAGGAGATTTGTTGCCGGCGACTACCATAATCTGCCCTGACCCTTAGTATGACATAGATAATATTGTAAGACAATCAGCAGCTGTTTTAGAAGGTGAGAAATGAAACTTTACACTTCAATATTAGAAAAACGTTCACAAATTAAAATAGAAAGTGATTGGAAAAAGTATTTTTTTCTGGTGAACTATCTTAAACCAACTGAACTACAAAAAAGTGTTTGAACGTGAACAACCCCTTTAAAGGTAAACCACTCCTAAGAACATCTAATTATTATACAGATTTACTTTTTTATTAACAAACTTTATGTTGCACAGCCATGTATGTGCAGGAAAACCGATGTTTTAGTTGTTCTGTCTTTGCTTCTGTGATTAGCTATCCTTGGAATGCCCACCCTATTGCCAAGCAGTGGTACCAGCAACGGTTATGATAGTCAAGGATTCCCCAGTAAGTACAACATTAGTTCACGCTTACACACTGTAATCATTGTATTTTAGTTATAGTTCGGGATGGTTGGGCTTATCTTCACTATATGTGGATACAGGTAACATTTGGGGGCAGTCAAGTCACCCTTCACCACATTATTGACAATAATAAACAAATGTGTTTTTGTATTTATTTCGTATATTCTGGTGATGTCCACCCTATAGTGTACAACCTAAAGTAAAACTGTCAGCATCCCACCTACTACCTGGTCAGAGGATACTATAATTCCATGTATTTGTTTCTCAAGTTGGTTCTTTTATCCTACCTAGACTGACTTTAGTGGCCTGCAGTGAAATGTAAGCAGTAGTTCATCTTCCATTTTTAGCAGCAGGTAATTAACAGTTTCATTTTTCAGATGTGGTCAAAGCAGAACCTGTTAGGCCCATTTTTGATGAGCCTCCAAATCCCACCAATGTGGAAGAGACCTTGAAAAGAATAAGAGACAACGACGCACGTTTGACTGAAGTTAATTTAAACAATATTAAGGTACGGATTGAAAAAAAAACCTCCATGCTTTTTTAAACATGCCTGCCTAAGGCAAATATCTCCTAGCTTGAGCACCACCAACTCACAGGATGAAATGAGCTTGTGTCACTTTCTATAGTATATGTGTGAATATTTATACCTTTAATAAATATATCTCCAGTGTTATCATACTTCCCACAAGTGTTTTAGGCGTTTGCAAATGAATGCTTTTCCATTTCAGAATATCCCTATTCCAACACTGAAAGATTATGCAAAGGCATTAGAGAAAAACACCCATGTGAAAAAATTCAGCATTGCAGCAACAAGAAGCAACGATCCTGTAGCTGTGGTAAGTAACATATATCTGAACAAACTGTAGTACAGTTATGAGATATATTATTCAGAATGCTTGAGACCTTGGGGCAAATTTACTAAAGGGCGAAGTGACTAACGCTGGTGAAAAATTGCATGGCGTCATTTCAGGACTTCGCCGATTTACGGCTGCCGTAAATTTGCTTGTGAAGGAGATAGACTCTAGCGCTACTTCGCAATTTTTAATGCCAGGCAAATTTTCGCTCTGTCGAATGGACGTAACTACGCAAATTCACCAAGATGACGATCTTAATTAACGTTACCTCTTGCGCCAGACTTGCCTTCGCCACCTCAGACCAGGCAAAGTGCAATAGAGTAGATAGAACTTCCTCAAAAAAAAATTGAAAATGTTTCTAAGTCCCAAAAAACGCTGGCAACTTTTCAGTTTTTCAGGGTGATAGGCTGCAAAAGATCGTAGGGTACCCGGCTTCCCCCCCACATTTCTTAACATATGGCACATAAACTATACACTGGGCTCATGTGTAGGGCAATATAACAACTCTTATTTTATTAAAGTTCCCTGGGCTTGTGTAGTGTAATGTATTTGCTGCAACATATGCGTCCATTGAAATGTAACTTCCTGCAGTATGCAAATTAGCCAACGCTAACACAACTTCAGTTTGCCGATTAACGCTAGCGAAACTTCGACATTGTTCGGACACAACTTTTAGTGAATTAGCGTTGTCCTGGCGAATTTTCGCCTGGCGATGTGAGTGAAGCTGTCGCTGGCGAATTTCCGGAGGTTAGTGAATTTGCCCCCTTGGGTTTTCCGGACAAGCGATCTTTCCGTAATTTGAATCTGCCTTCCTTAGGTCGGCTAAAAATCATTTGAACATTAAATAAACCCAATAACATTGTTTAGACAACAATATGGATTCATTCAACTTAGTTTACCATCAAGTACAAGGTACTGTTTTATTATTACAGAGAAAATGGAAACATTGAAGTGATTGGGAGGCAGCAGAAACCATTTTGGCTTCTGCTACACCAGCTGAAATACGCTAGCACTTTGAATCATACATTTATAAACTGCCAACATATTCTGTGTAATAAGTTTAATTTGTTCTGATTCGTCATATAGGTTAGTGGCATTATCAAAGTTTGTAGCAGTCTCAATAGAATGTTGGATATAAGATTCCTTTGTCCTGATCTTAAAGAGGTAGTTCACATTCAGATTAACTTTTAGTATGATGTAGAGTAGACATTGATATTCTCAGACAATTTGTAATTGGTTTGCATTTTGTATTTTTTATGGTTTTTCAGTTATTTAGCTTTTTGTTCAGCAGCTCTCCAGTTTGGTATTTCAGAAGCTAACTTTAGCAACAAGGCAGTGGTTTGAACAAGAGATGGGATTATGAATAGGAGAAGTCTGAGTAGAAAGATAAGAAATAAGAAGTAACTATAATAATACAATTTCCTAATCCTATTTTATCACATTAGTCAAGCAAAATGAACTTTAATTACACTATGTAAATTATTTGAATCTTGTTTCCTTCAGTCTGGGAATTCATAATTATAACAAGCAGGCAGCAGCCATTTTGTGGACAGTGTTATTAAGACAAGCCTTGTATCATCTCAGAATCTTTTTTGTGCACCAGAATGGGGGACCTGATGTCCATCCCCCGTGCTCTGGCTACACAATTAAATGGTGAAGAGAACTGAGGGAATGTGAGGAGGGCAGTGACATCTAGGAAGTGCTGAATGGAAAGTGAAAGTAATTGTCTGCCCCGCCTCTGTGCCTAAGACAGAGGAGGGGCAGACAATATCTGATTGACAGCTGAGATTTTTAAATGAGCTTACAACAGCTATGAATGCTTTAATAAAAAATAGAGATTTGATTTCATGTTTAATTTGAAAAGGACTATACAGCTTTTTTGTGTCTGGGTGACAGGTTCACTTTAAATCTCAAACCCAGTGTATCCCCAGTCCAGTAATCCAATAAGGTTCTCTTTTGCCTCCAAAACAATGATTTCCACAAAGAATTACTGTAAGTCTCAACAGCAAGCCATTGTTGAGAGGGGGGAAAAACTGAAAAACAAAAAATATATAGTGTAATACGTCAATTCATTTTGACCCCCGTGACACTCGTGATACGTGATAAACTCGTGATACGTGATAAACTGAATCAGTGCATACCAACTAATACATAAGTGTGAATAGTGAGGAATATTACATCACACGTGTTTGGTTAGGACTTACACTTATACTTACACTTATGTATTAGTTGGACATTTGCATTTTAATTTATGCCATTTAAACCTGGGGCTCTTGTGAGTATAATCAGCTACTGGACTGATCCTGGTCTTTAGTGTGGGTATTAAACTTACCTGAACCTTTCTTCATCCACCTTACCAAACACGTGTGATGTAATTATTTTCACTATTCACACTTACACTTATGTTTTAGTTGGTATGCACTGATTCAGTTTATTGAGTGTCATGGGTGTCAAAATGTATTGACGTCTCCAAAACATATTTCAGCAGCACTCCAGTTCAGTGAAAATATAATTTATTCGGGTGACAAGTGAAGCAACGTTTCGGCCATAACCAGCCCTTTATCAAGCTTGATAAAGGGCTGGTTATGGCCAAATAGTTGCTTCACTTGTCTCTCAAATAAATTATATTTTCACTGAACTGGAGTGCTGCTGAAATATGTTTTGGAGATTGGATTGGATCTGAGCAGACAGAGTCACATTCGGCACCTGACGCTGCAAAGAGCGGTGAGATTGATTGTGTACCACTACTTTTTGTGTATACGAAAATGTATTGACGTATTACACTTTATATTTTTCTTCTGTTTTTTCCCCTTCTCAACAATGGCTTGTTGTTGAGACTTACATTAATTCTTTCTGGAAATCATTTTAATAATACAATTGTAGCCACACAGGGCAGTGGATTTTGGCTACAGGGGGCAGTGACCCCCATTTGAAAGCTGGAAACTGGTAGAAGAGAGAGGCAAATAATTAAAAAAAAAAATTATATGCAGAGTTGAAAACGTCATTTTATAATATACAAACATTTTTACTTCAAGGTAAACCACCCCTTTGGGTGTGGCCTTGTCACAACAATCAACCTGCTATATTGATAGGAGTATCCACAATAAAATAACAGGCAGAACAGAAAAACAAAACAAAAAATTGGATACATTTACATTTTTTGTGTATGTAATTATTCTTTCTTAGCTCATCATATGTGTAACTTTATGGGTTAGACTAATTAAGCATAAGTCAAACTGTACCTTAAACTCATACTCTTTGCATATTCTGCAGGTTCCCCATGCAGTAAATAAAGTAATAATGCAGCATGAGAAATGGATAAACTAAACTCCATTACATTCCAAATGTTCTTTTCTTTTTTTTTTAGGCATATGCCGACATGCTGAAAGTAAACAGAACTCTGAGAAGTTTTAACATTGAATCTAATTTTGTCACTGGAGCTGGAATTTTAGCCTTGATAGAAGCACTGAAAGAAAATGAAGCCTTGCAAGAGATCAAAATTGATAATCAGGTAAATTGATAGTTTGCCTTTATTTAGTAAAACTACATATGACATTTCCCTGTGTTTGAGAGCATCACTCTACAGCAGGGATCCCCAACCTTTTTTACCCGTGAGCAACATTCAGATGTAAAAAGAGTTGGGGAGCAAGACAAGCACGAAAAGGTCACTGGGGATTCCAAATCAGGGCTGTGATTGGCTAATTGGTAGCCCCTATATGGATTGGCAGCCTATAGGAGGCTCTGTTTGGCAGTACGCCTGGTTTTTATGCAACAGAAACTTACCTGGAATTAAAAAATAAGCACCTGATTTGAGGCCACTGGGAGCAACATCCAGGGGGTTGCTAAGCAACATGTTACTCACGTGCTACTGGTTGGGGATCACTGCTCTACAGGCAGAATTCCCAATGAATTGATCCAGTTCATCCTGACCAGTGGGACGGGACAACTTCATTTTTCATATTTCACATTAATTTGTCCCAATTAAATCATGCCAGTGCCTAATCAATCAATATTTGTTGCAGCAGTGAAATGTTCTACTTAAAATTATTTCCAAGCTTATCACATTTTAAGACACTGAGGGGAAGATTTATCAAAACTTTTCCGAAGTTGCACAAAGTTTCCTCGTGAGGCAACCTTGGGTGACTTCGGATAATGGAGTGCTCCAAGTGCCATCCCGCCGGCGATTTACATTCTAGCCGCCGGGAAGGCAGTTCGGGGAGATTAGTCGCCTGAAGAAGAGGCGATTTGTTGTCAGGCGACTAAATCTCCCCGAATCTCCACATGTGTCTCTGCCCTAAAAATGCTCTGTAAGGCTACAAATGTATTGCTACATGATATGTCTGATCTTTCTATTCAGCTCCTCTCCTATTCATATTCCAGTATCTTATTAAAAACAGTGCATGGTTGCTAGGGAAATTTGTACCCTAGCCAGCAGATTGCTTAAAATGCAAATTGAAGAGCTGCTGTTTAAAAGCTAAATAACTCAAAAAATACAAGTAATAAAAAATTAAAACCAATTGCAAAGTGTCTGAGAATACCACTCTCTACATCATACTAAAAGTTATCTCAGATGTGAACCACCCCTTTGAAGGGGAAGGAAACCTAGTCGGCGCAAACCCCCCACCCCCCCTCCTGTTTGTTGCCCACCCTCCATCCTCCCCCCTGGCCTACCCGTCCCGCTGGGCAAATGCCCCTAACTTGTTACTTACCCTTCTGCGCAGGTCCAGTCCAGGGAGTTCACCGACGACATCTTCTTCCACGCGATCTTCTTCCTGCTGTGAACGGCGTTTTGGCGCATGCGCAGTAGGATCATTTCGCCGGTACGATCTACTGCGCATGCGCGTGACTTTTGGCGCATGCGCAATAGATCCGTACCGGCGATCCTTCCCCTTTAAGCTTTAGTTATTCTGTAATGACAATAAAATGAAAGTATCTTTATTCTTGGACCTTTTGTTGTCCTTCAAGACTAATGCAATTCCTTTTTTCACTTAACAAAACAGAGACAACAGCTAGGAACAGGAGTGGAAATGGAGATAGCACGTCTGCTTGAGGAAACCTCAACAATTCTGAAGTTTGGCTACCACTTTACACAGCAGGGACCACGGACAAGGGCAGCAACTGCAATAACAAAGAATAATGATCTTGGTAAGATCAAAGTTCATTGAATATTACATTATGATTTACTGTAAAGTGCCAGTATTTCCCACATTGCTTTTGGCACCTTCTGGGATAGGGGATCATGTGACACATAGACACTAGAAGTGCATACCCAAGGCATCAGTGCAGTTTAAATGAAAGCGGATTTGCCTTGGTGAAGATATACATTTCAAGTTAACCTGTTTCTTCAAAAAGTATCAATAAATGCCATTTTCTATGCTGAAATCCAGCTGTTTAACAGTTCTTCTCTTTCTGCATCATTTGAAATCCTGCCAGGGAAGGAGGGACTAAACCCTGATGTTACAAATTATAACAACTTCTCCACAGCTTACAGACAGCATGCAGGAACTACATAACCCACAATGCATTGCACTGTGATGTTCTGTTCCTTATTGAAACACGTGTGCAGGGAATTGTGAGGTTTGGAGGATGCAGGCTGAGGACAGATGGCAGTAGTCAGCCTGCTCAGCTAAGTAGTCAGACAGATCAGCAGGAGAGTAGGAGGCTCATGAAAATATTTGATTTTTATTGCAAAGTTTCTTGAAATTACGTTTACTTTTCAAAAAGCTTAAGTTATGTTTGTGTGGAGTTTCCCTTTAAAGAAAGCAATTAGAAGATTCTGTATATAAACCATAATTTTGGTTTTGGTTACACAAAATCCTGCTAACAACATCACACTTTACACAAAGAAAGTAGCACGCAGGGTGTTTTGACTGTCAACAACCCTTGAGGAAGAAACACTTAAATTTGAAATAATGGAACATGCCAGAGTCAAACCACCCACACAACAATGTTGTACCATCTCATCATCTATTTTAACTTTAGTTTCTGTAAATATAAGGATTCTGTGCTACAGGTACAGGTTTTGCATTCTAAAAAGCCTCAAAGTAGCATAATAGACATTTTCATAGTTTCCTATTTATCTAAACAGTTCTTTGATTAATTTGCATTCTCTTTTTAATAATAACCCGAAACCTATATCACCAAACGAAAAAGAATTTGGTTTGTGTTTAGTGCTCCACTAGACAAATACAGATCCCATAACTGTGCTGTTTCTTGTGTCCTTTTATTTTCTTTCTTGTAATTCTTTCAGCAGTCTTAGCTCAAGACATCTGTTCTTCTACTCTGCTGCATAGGGAAGGAAGTATCGGATGCGAATGATAACTGACATTCATCTTTTTATAATTCCAGCATTAATGTCAGTTGGACTGGGATGTTATGCAACTTCTTGGCTGCTTATATCTTTCTTTCTGCTGTCTTGTACACCTCAGTATGGAGTATTTGAGTTAATGCTCCTCCCAATCCATTGGCAGTTCTTCAAACTTGATTCTACAGGGACAACCAGGTTAAAGTGTATGCCTGTTCCTGCTTCATGCACACAATCTTTTTCTAGTGTGTGTATTCTTTTTTGCGGTGTCTTATTTTAACTAACAATCCATATGCAGACTAATTAAGCGTTTTTGTGCATTTATGGATATAAAAACACGAGGAAAGTAATAATTTTACATCTCAGTGACTTCTATACAGTAGCTATACGCTCATGAAAATCACAACTTTCACGGGAACTGTGAAAGCATGCAAGTATTAATTTAAACACAGCAAAGCTAATGTAACCGCTTCTCTCTGAATAAGATTAGGGGCAGTTACAGTGGTGCTTGAAAGAAAATTTTCTAGATTTTCATATGAATATGACCTAAAACATCATCTGATTTTCAAAATAGATGAAGTAGATGAAGAATACCTAGTTAAACCAAGGAAACTATTATTTGGTCATGTATTGATTGGGGGGAAAAAAGGTCCGATGACATATCTGGTGTTTCCAGTCATTGGGATGACACTCAGGTGTGAGCGAAAGACCCTGTTTTATTTAAAGAACGGGAATCCAGCAAAGCCTGATCACACATGTTTGTCATGTCTCGAACAAACAAGGTGTCTGAGGACCTCAGAAAGAGTTGTTGATGCCCACTCCACCAATCAACAGTCAGACAGATTATGTAAAAATGGAGGAAATTCAATACCATTGTTACCCTACCCAGAAGTGATCGACCATCAATAAAGTGATAGACCATCAAAGATAACTCCAACTGCAAGGTGTCTAATAGCCCGAGAGGTTACATAGGAGCCCAGGGTAACTTCTAAGCAACTGAAGGCCTGTCTCACATTGGCGAATGTGGATGTTCATGAGTCCGCCATCAGGAGAACATTGAACACAATGGTGTATATGGCAGGGTAGCAAGGAGAAAGCCACTGCTCTCCCTCCAAAATATTGTTGACCATCTACAGTTTGCTAAAGATCATGTAGACAAACTAGACGAATACTGCAAGAATGTTTTGTGGACAGACAAAGCCAAAATAGAAAGTTTAGGCTTAAATAAGGAGAATTACATTTGGAGAGAAAAACACTGCATTCCAGCATAAGAACCTTATTTAACTGTGAACATGGTGGTGGAAGTGTTCTGGTTTGGGCCTGTTTTGCTGCATCTGGGCCTGGACAGCTTGCCATCATTGATGGAACATTGACTTCTGAACTGTACCAGAGAAATGTCAAGACATCTGTCTGTGAACTGGATCGCAAGAGACAGTTGTTCATACAGCAAGACAATGATCCTAAACACACAAGTCGTTCTACCAAGAATGGTGAAAGAAGAATAGTCGGAAGGCAAGAATTTGACAGTGGCGGGCGGGGAGAGCAGAAGTGCTCAACCCGCACTTGCTGCAAAGAAGAGTGCAAGGTCAGCCTGAACCTGCCCGACCCTTGGGTTCCGCAGTTTTCGGGCCGGCCCACACATCACTACCTTGTATGTAGGGCCAATACAAATATTTTCCATAGTGAGAGGGTGCTTCAAATGGGCAGACTCATGTCAGTCTAACCAAATCTGTTTTAAATTCATGTCTGCCCCTCCACAGACTTTAGAAATATGACCTCTTTCATAACCATATATTGAAAGTGTACCCCAGTACAATTATATTTTATTTTATATAACTTGCTCTAGCAAGACACCCATGGTGCACTTATCTTAAAAGTGCATATACAACCCTCATCATTACAATGCTAGATTACAAATGGCATGGCAGTTTGATTACTTTGTGAAAATATTATAGTTAACATTTCTCAGTACATTGTAACAGGCAGCGTGCATGTCTTAACAGTAAACTTCCTAATCATAATCACACTTGTCTTGTTGGCATGACATTCTCTTGGTTTATTTTACATTTCAGTATATTTAGGTATTGTCTGTTTCACTAACGGAGCTTTTTTTTTTTTTTTTCTTAATACAGTGCGAAAACGGAGAGTTGAAGGGGACCGTGAATAAACATTAAACCAACCAGGAAACATTGTTTGGAGATTTCAAGGTCATTCCTGGATGATCTTCTCCATTCGGGGGTTATTTGCCGCGGACTTTGGGCTGGGAAGAAGGGAAGAATACTGGAAAACTGCAAACCAATATCTGATTGTGCTTGTCATTCTTTAGTAACTGTGGAAAAATATAGCGTCTTTATTTGAATTCAAAGCCTTTCCCGAGAATAAACGTCAGTAACAAAATCACAGCACCATCCAAATTATGTATAATCTTAAAAAGCCTTTATTAGGTTTCTGGCTTAGATCTGGAACGAACAACATTTCAGGCCTGCACGGCCTTTTTTCAAGTGGAAAAAAAAAGTGATTTTGTTACTGAAGTATTCAGCCAGTTGGAGTGGACAACCTTGCTCATGCTCCTTTTTGTCGCGCTTGTGCTGACCAATTGTTCCCGAGAATACACTTGCAACATTCCATATGAAGTGACGCCATGAGGAAATTGTAGGTAATCCTTTCTGAGTTTCAGTGTTCAGATGTTAAAAAATGTTTTCTTAAGGGATTGTCAGTAGCTTTTTTTTACCTGTATGGAGGTCAAAGGGAATGTCTTCAAGAGAAATCATTATATATAACCTGTTCTTAAGTAGGGTTCCATATGAATTCTCCTTTCCTCAAACTGTAGGGGTAATAGCACATAGGAGTTTTATGGAATTTGTTTTGGCTGCTTATATCGGGGAAACATCAGGAAGACAAAAAGCTTAGAATAATAATAAAAGTCTAATAAAGTTCTGTGCAAATTGCCATTGTGCGGGGAAACACAGCCAGTTTAACCTGTAAAAAAAAAAATGATGCCATCCATTGAACTGATCAGCTGCAGGGGCCGTAACCACAGTGTCGTTTTCAGGATAAAATTCTCAACTTTGTGTCTGTGACTTTTCCCTGAGACAAAACTCCTCAGGTCCCATAGGACAACTGCATATCGACATTTATACATGAGTGGGAGTAGCGCTGTGGCTTGCCTCTACTGATATAATAACCTGAGATTTCTCTACAAACAACAATAGGAAAAGCGCCAAATATATATGACCACATGATGTGCTTTTGCTGTTTTCATTAGTAAACTATCTGGCAGGGCAAAATGCCAGTTTCCACTGTACATACAGCAAGCTACACTATATTGTGTAAAGGAAAATAATTGAAATACAGACTTTGATTTGCTATTAAGTCTTTTTTGCCGACTGTAACTAAAGACCTGAAATAAGAAAGGACCATTTTACAATCAATTTACCCCTAGATTAAAACAAACGCATCAATATTGAACCACTATACAACATCTGACTTTGTAGATCACTTCTTAATTTTTGAGCTGCACAAGTTTCTAGTTTGCTTTACTTTACTTGCCAAGAGTTATACATTTTCCCATGATTTTGTGTGTAAGTAGATAGAGGTGCTTTAACTAGATGAACTCCCATCAGTTATGGATACTGTTATTAGAATTCAGACCAGGACAACAACCCAGGTAACTATGGCTGCTATTTAACTACAGTTCCTTGGAGGAGGGGGGGGGCACAAGGTAGGAAAATCTAAAGTCTAGCTCTTTTACTGTTTAGTTCAGCAGTAGACACGGCACCATTTTTAAAAATTGCTCTATTATGCTTTGTGAAGCCCACAAAAGTCTCTAACTCATAACAGTTTAGTTTCTGCCGAAATACTCAGGGGTTTCTTGCGTCGACAATACCCTGCTGTCTCTATCAGGGAAATAAATTCTACCAAAAATGGTAAGCTACTTCATTGTATCAGTGTATGTAGATTAACTATGGAAGGGATGGCAAACTTTGATTTAACTGTAACTCCCAGCAGCTCAACTGGTGAGAAACCCCAAAGTTTGCTTGTCCCTAAACTGAGATTTATCATCTTACACGCAGGACAGTTGCACTATAAAATGACAGGTGCTGAAAACAGACAAGAGCAAGCAAACATATGAAACATACTATACTGTTAACTGAAACTTCTCTGCAACTGCATACACTGTTAGTTACACATACTACATTGCATTGAGAACATTGCAACAGCAACACCAATCCTGACTTTAAATGCTGAATGTAGATATGGTATATTTTGTATTGTCTTCGCTATAACCCATTTGTCGTGCCAAACATTGTTTTCAGGCTATATATATATATATATATATATATATATATATATATATATATATATATATATATATCTATCTTATGTAAAAAAATTTGCAACTTTTTTTTTCTGTCTGAAACTTCCTTTTTATTATTGTTTTGTTCCTTTTTTTTTTTTAATAAAAACTTTTATACAAAATATAGTTGTTTTATCTCTAAAGGACATTTAGTGGTAATTTATTACAAGTAAATTGCTTTCTTATATTACAGATCAGCCATAAAGTTTCTTTTAAATCCCCCCCCCCCTCATTGGAAAAGCAACCTTGACTACATGACTACAATCTCCTAGAATATACTCCTAGACCATACACTCCATCCCTTTAAAATTCTATTGACTTTTTTCTTTTGATGTAGAGAGTGATATTCTGAGACAATTTGCAATTCATTTTTTATTATTTGTGGGTTTTGAGTTATTTAGCTTTTTATTCAGCAGCTCTCCAGTTTGCAATATCAGCAATCCGGTTGCTAGGGTCCGAATTCCTATAGCAACCATGCACTGATTTGAATGAGACTGGCATATGAATAGGAGAGAGGCCTCAATAGAAAGATGAGTAATAAAAAGGAACAATAACAATACATTTGTAGCCTTACAGAGCATTTGTTTGTTTTTTTATAAGGGGTCAGTGACGCCCATTTGAAAGCTGCAAAGAGTCAGTAGAAAAAGACAAATAACTATAAAACTATAAAAATAATTAAAGGGATACTGTCATGGGAAAATTTTTTTTTTTCAAAACGCATCAGTTAATAGTGCTGCTCCAGCAGAATTCTGCACTGAAATCCATTTCTCAAAAGAGCAAACAGATTTTTTTATATTCAATTTTGAAATCTGACATGGGGCTAGACATTTTGACAATTTCCCAGCTGCCCCAAGTCATGTGACTTGTGCCTGATAAACTTCAAACACTCTTTACTGCTGTACTGCAAGTTGGAGTGATATCACCCCCTCCCTATTCCCCCCCCAGCAGCCAAACAAAAGAACAATGGGAAGGTAACCAGATAACAGCTCCCTAGCACAAGATAACAGCTGCCTGGTAGATCTAAGAACAGCACTCAATAGTAAAAACCCATGTCCCACTGAGACACATTCAGTTACATTAAGAAGGAAAAACAGCAGCCTGCCAGAAAGCATTTCTCTCCTAAAGTGCAGGCACAGGTCACATGACCAGGGGCAGCTGGGAAATTGACAATATGTCTAGCCCCATGTCAGATTTCAAAATTGAATATAAAAAAAATCTGTTTGCTCTTTTGAGAAATGGATTTCATTGCAGAATTCTGCTGGAGCAGCACTATTAACTGATTCATTTAAAAAAAAAAAAAAATGTTTTCCCATGACAGTATCCCTTTAATGAAAAACAATTCAAAAGTTACTTAGAATTGGTCATTCTATAACATACTAAAAGTTACTGTAAAGGTGAACAACCCCTTTAAGCTACCACATAATGCCCTCCACTTTAAACAAAACATATGTTTGTCCATATATTGCAATATAGTTAAGCTGGCCAGTGCTGTAGACCGCGCTGACATACACTAAGGAACAGGATATTTCATGTGCCATCTAATATTAGTCTTATGGTAGTATATCATTTAATGGAATCTGTTTAGTATTTTGCACTTGATAGTAACTAACCTGCATGATTTGGTGGCAAAACAATCCCATTGGGTTCATTTAATGTTTAAATGATTTTAAGCAGACTTATTCTCATGGAATATTGTCCAATGGCATCTTCAAGACTCCAAGAAAGACGTTCACTGGCACTCAGGTAATGCTAGCAGGGTGAGACCCTTGTTTTAAATTTATTTAGTGCGGCATGCAACATTTCCGGGACAACCCCTTTATTTCGGGTTGTCCCCGAAACGTTGCATGCCGCACTAAATAAATTAAAAGCAAGAGTCTCACCCTGCTAGCATTACCTGAGTGCCAGTGAACTTCTTTCTTTGTATTGTTGAGGGGTCGGCCGATCCCCCGTTTTGCTGGGCACCAGGGATTCAAGTTCCAGGAGGGCCAGGGTGTGCGTTTGTAAGTTGGATAATCAATCTTCAAGACTCCAGGCAGAGGATGTTTCCTACCATCACACGCATACCCCTATTATTCTATTCCACAGGCATTCAATCTCGAAGGTCAGTTTCACAGAGACATCACTAACTCCATATCATTAGCAAACTATGAGTTGTGTTTTGTAAAACATTTAGTTCATATTATAATAATTGTGCTAGTTGGCCTTCAAAATACCAGGACCAGATCATTATTTCTATGATGACTTGGGTTGAACCTTCTCTGGAAGAATTCCGGTGTTTCAATATTGACATTTTCTTCCCCAGTAATAACATTGGCACCAAACATAATATTTGCCATATGTATAACAAAGTTAAAATTGCAAGATTAAAAGGGAACGTAAACCCTCAGAATGTTTTCCTTTGCTGATCTTTTTTGCAGTTCCTCCACTGGATCACCATAATAAAAATATAGATCAACAACACACACAGGACGGAAGAGATCAGTTGCAGTAGTTAGTGGATACACAGGTGGAACACACGGGAGAGGGAGAAGCTGGCAGAAAACATCTCAATCTGCACCATAACATTGCTTGCACATTGATATGCAGATATGTCACTTATGCAATAACTTTTAAAACCTTTTAAAAATAAAGGCAAATTACACTATGGGCCATAGCCCTGCTTTTCAAAGTCTTTACAGAAAAGCAAATACCCAGGAGTTGATATGCTGTTTTGAAATCAAGAATCATGTAAATTGCTAATCCCACCAGATAGTGGGGACGTTTGCAGAGTTTGATTGTTGGAAGAAAACACCATGGCACCTTGCTTTAATTCACTTTTTCTTTTGAAGATAGCACAAAAAGCATCATGTTTTATTTGACTGTCATTTTATTTTTGGAGATAGCACTTTGAAAAAAATAGTATAGCACTATAAAACACAGAAAATGTTGACTTGTGACACTTGTCACCTGTTATTAACTGGTAAGTGCAACTATAATGTTTATATGCCAGATAGAGTGACCCCAGCCTAAACACAGAGGCTTCCATACATTAATATTATGCATGGCCACCATCAAGGGGCACAGGGGCTACTCCTGTATCAGGCCTAAAGGGGGACCTGGCTGTGCTGCACTTTTTGAAATAGCCGGCACCCCCTTGACTGCGCCGAAGCCATGCAGCCTTTTCTGAAGTCTTGAATAGCCAAGGTTCTGAAAAGCCGAAGTCCTGAAGCTTTGAAAAGACATGGGGGCAGCCATTCAAAGGAGAAAAGGCTCAAGTTACACAGCAGACCGCAGATAAGCTCTGTCTGTCTAATGCTGTTATCTGTTATCCATTATCTATCCTGTGCCATTTAGCCGTTTTTCAATTTCCGCCATTGCTACACAGCAGCCTGTTTATATGAACTATAGTAGTGTTTCTGAAGCAAACACATCCGTTTTACCAGTGCAGGGCAACACTACATGATATTTTCATTACTTTAAAACACTTTCAGTTTTTGGTGTTACTGTTCCTTTAAGTATTTACATGAGGCTACAAACAGACGCTTTGTGCTCTGCCACATCCTCCTATAATGTGCTCATGAAAGTCAGAGAATAAAAATTATGGGGTCCGTTTACTACAGCACGGTAAATTTGACGATATTTTTCTTAAAAAAAAAACTTTTATGGGGGGCCCTGGCGCTAACATTTTATTTTAACTTATAGGGGGCCCTGACCACCAACGGCTTTTTATAACTATGTGTGTGTGTGTGTGGGGGGGGGTTTACCGTTTTTAGCGCTGATGTCTGCGTGATCTTTTAACAGTGGGTTGGGCGATATCTGGGGGTAAGGCTTGGGAAAATCTTGTTATATGGCCCAGTCACCTGACCCTGTGAATTATAATGGCGACCCTGATATTAAGTATTTACATGAGGCTACAAACAGACGCTTTGTGTTCTGCCACATCCTCCCATAATGTGCTCATGAAAGTCAGAGAATAAAGATTATGGGGTCCGTTTACTAAAGCACGGTAAATTTGACGATATGTTTCCGCATGTTATTGCTGCGAATATTTTTCCGCCAAAATATTCGCAGCGACTTAGTTTACTAGACAGCAATGTGCTCAGAAGTCATTGCGATCACTTGCGGTAACTACGTTGACGAACCAGCTTACGTTAGCGGTAATTTTTAATTAAGTTTGCGAATATTTATGCTATAAAATAGTCTTGTTTTATGGCGTTTATTATGGCATGATTCAGGGCCAGATATATATCTTCAAAACTGCTAAACTTTATAGATATTATCAACAACACAGTAAACAGATTTCACCCAATCAAACATGTACAGTATGCAGCATATAAATCCACATTTCAATACATTCAGTCACATGACTTACCCCCTGCCAATAGAATCATATAAATAAAATTCATAAACAAGTTTTACCAACCAATCAGTGTGCATCATATAAATGTAGTTTAATCTAGACTGACGAAGCCTTTGGTCCCTCCTAGCCAGAATAAATGGTCTTTCAGACAAAAGAATAATCCAAAACATCTTTGATTATTCTGTCACTTCTCTCTTCTCCTGTCAGGAAGAGAATGATGGGTAAAACAAGGTGTTATGGGATATTTCCTGTCCCCTTTCGAATTTTCTGGCAAAAAAAATAACTGACCACCACTATATAGATGGCGGTAGAATTTTGCGAATATTCTGGCATTAATTGTCTTTCGTACATTTCGCTGTTTAGTAAACCAGCCATTAAAGTGTACGTATCGTTATTTTCAGCAAATGCGATAACTGGCGAAAACATATTCTTGTGGGAAAAAAAATCTGCAAATTTATATTTAGTGCAGGTTATTAAACTGGCGAAAACTTGGGACAAATTTGTCTTTATTTTGTGCGCATATTTTTATCGCGCTTTAGTAAATGGACCCCTATGAACATTTGCTTATGTGTAACGCATTGATACATCCAGCGTTCAGTACAGCGAGCTACAAATAAAGTGACAAACATTGATAGAACCAAACAAAACAACTACAAACAGAAACTGGAGGCATATCCAGCTACTGCTGAACTACAAATCTCATGCTCAGAAGTAAAAAGAGGAGCAAAAAACTCTTTCGCACGTAGAACAGCAACATTTTTTGACCATGATCCTTTCTGTGGCCACACCCCCTAATTACCATGTTCATTTTATAAAATTTGGCAGGTTATGAAAGTTTGAAAAGAATTCGCCTTATCAAAATTGTTACAAAGTATCTTATTTGCACCTGTTGGCTGTTCTGGGCTCTCTGCTAAAAGCCAATTAAGTGAAAAACTTTGTTTCTTTTTCTGGCTGTTCAGTGCAGCGAAAAGAGGGACTTTCCAGTACAAATGAGGAGGGACTGCAGGTTGAGTCAAAAGAGGGACTTTGTCCCTACAAAAAAGGAACAGTTGGGAGGTATGAAATGTGATTATTCCACAGCACACGCCACTATCACAAAACTCCGCCCCTCAAGCGCTGACATCAGCTTCCCACAAGCCCCTGCGCGCCCAGCAAGCTTCCACATCCTTTTCATTCATTTCCCTTTTTACGGCTACAGCAGTGCTTTGCGGCAGCGCGGCTCGGCCATGGCGGACATGGAAGATTTGTTCGGGAGCGATGCCGAATCTGAAAATGAACAGAAAGGTAATGGCGCCTGTCGCCTGGTTGGGCTCGTCCCGATTTTATTTTGCTTTATGGACCTCAAGGTTTACCATTAGGCCGCTGTTGTGGCAGTGCAACTTCCTCTGTGCAGGGTATCTTGGGAGATGTAGTCCGCACTAGTTGCCTACTGACTTTACAGGCTTATTCAGCTTGTGGATCACTGTTTCTCGACTACAACTTCCCTAAATACACTGACACAAGGAAGAACCCACTGACCCTTCTTACACCGACCCCTGTATGAGTCGCCTAACACTGGCACAAGCAACAGCTGCTTTACATTGCCTCATTGTGGGCTTCCCCTGCTTTTTTCCTGCTCTCTTTACCTGGAGTTTTCCATACACTTTGTTTATACTCTCAAATATCAGGGCCACAAAAGACTGAATGGCCAGCCCTTAAAGGAGAACTAAACCCTGAAAATGAATATGGCTAACAATGTCATATTTTATATACTGAACTTATTGCACCAGCCTAAAGTTTCAGCTTGTCAATAGCAGCAATGATCCAGGACTTCAAACTTGTCACAGGGGGTCACCATCTTGGAAAGTGTCTGTGACACTCACATGCTCAGTGGGCTCTGAGCAGCTGTTGAGAAGCTAAGCTTAGGGGTCGTTGCAAATAATCAAGAAAAAAATTAGGTTTGTCTATAATATAAGATGATAAGGGCTTATTATTAAATTCTGATGCTAGTTGCACTGGACAGCATTAAATTGTGACATTTCTATTCTATGTTTACTGTATATTGTGAGTGGGTCCCTAAACTCAGTAAGTGACAGCAGCACAGAGCATGTGCAGTGAATCAGCAGAAAAGAAGATGGGGAGCTACTGGGGCATTTTTGGAGGCACAGAACTTTACTGCTAAAGAGCTGTGTTTTCCTTTGGCTGGAACAGAAGCCAAAACATAATGTACAACATTTCAAGCTACTTCTTTAGTTAAACTTTAGTTGTCCTTTAAGACAGAAACCGATGTCAGTCATGTCTATAACTTGTACCCAGTAGCTCCATATCTTCTACATGTACAGTAGATGGGTCCTCAACTTTCTTTGCTTTATCAGCACATTCTATAAGTGAACTGTATTGTGGGGTCTGAAAATTATCCCTTATTTATGGAGCATCTAAAGACATATTTTGAGACCTGTATCTTCTCTGCTAAAGGGTTCCATTGCATTGGTCCCTAAGCTCAGTAAGTGACAGCAGCACAGAGCATGTGCAGTGAATCAGCAGAAAAGAAGATGGGGAGCTACTGGGGCATCTTTGGAGACACAGATCTTCCCTGCTAAAGGGCTGGTACAGAAGCTCAAAACATAATGTACAACATTTCTAGCTATTTCTTTAGTTAGGCTTTAGTTTTCCTTTAAGCTTCTGATTGAGAAACAGTTGCATGGCATCTGTGCTCTGGTATAACATTCAGTCAGTGGGATTTTCTGGTTGGCATTTATTGGGCAAAGTAGTGCCAACCACTGTGCGGGCTCCTTTAGTTTTAGGCTTAGGTAAACTCTCATTTGAGACATTTAAAAAGTTCAGTGAAAGCATCTAATGGAAATCTGGGAGCGGATAAGGGTTCCCCCCTCTTTTTAAGGCAAATTGGAGACTGCTGTCAACTACAAGTTAGGTTGGATTTTCTTTGGCAAAAGGAAAAACAAGGCATGTCCAAATTTAACAACTTTAGCTTTGATGTGACTTATGTAATATAAATGGGCAATTACTGGTAACAATTCAAAGAAACTGATTTTGCTGCGCTGTTTGGATGACGTATCCCCTTAATGCTTTGTAGATATAAACAAACAAACAAGATTTAATATCGTACAGTTGTGTGTGTATAGAGAGAGCGTTTTTTTTTTATGATATATAAACACTTTTACATATTTGTGTTTGCAGAATCAGACTCTGGATCTGGCTCAGATTCAGAACCAGGTAACGATGGCTCAGGGAGCAACCGGTCTGGAAGTGATAGCGACCGAGATGAGGACGATGAGCATAGTGCTGTAAAACCAAGCAACAAAGAGCTGTTTGGGGATGATAGTGAGGATGAAGTCGGGTCTCAACACAGTGGCAGTTACAACCGCTCTGAAAGATCATACAATGCATCTGAAACAGCCCATTCAGACCAAGAAGTTAATGATCAGTCTGATGCTGAACAGCACAGTGGCTCAGAAGCTCTCCATGATGAAGACAATGATGAAGATGTAGGGCAAAGGTCAGATCATAGCAGTCCTCGCTCCGAGGCTGATGGTTCAGATAAAGATGCAAATTCAGATGATGAAAAATGGGGCAGGGAAGATAAAAGTGATCAGTCTGATGAGGAAGAGAAGATGCAAAACTCTGACGATGAGCTTCAGCATTCTGACCGAGATGAACATAGACAGTCAGATGAGGAAGGGCAAAGGCCATCTTCAGATGCTGAAGAACAAGAAACCCACCAATCCGATGACGAGGAGCAGGATAACCACCACTCTGATGACCTTCATAATTCAGATGATGAAGAGAATGATCAGCAGCATTACAATGACCGACCACATTCAGATGGGGAAGAACAAGACCACAGACAGTCTGAAGATGAAGAAAATCAGCTTCAGCATTCTGACGATGAACAAGAGCGTCAACGTTCTGATGATGAGCGACAGCGTTCTGATGATGAGATAAATGAACATCGGCAATCAGATGATGAAGATAGGCAACATTCTGATGGAGACAATGTAAGGCACCATTCAGATGATGAGCACAAATCAGGTATATATATGAACATCTGACAGGGTTCTCTTTTCTTTTTTTTTTTTTCTTTTTTTAACTGTGGCCTTGTTTGGTTACTTGTTTTCATTTATAGAATCCCAAAAAGGCAGTGACAGTGAAGAGGAAATCGGCCGGCAGAGACGCAAGAAAGCCATAGCATCAGATTCTGATCTGGACAGTGATGATGATGAACCGAAAGGTATTTTAATTATAAAAATACATATTTGAAGTTGGTAAAATTATTGTAATTTTAAACATATTATTAATGCACAAAAAATGTGTTCAGAATAATCGCAGTGTGTTTAATAAAGTGAATTCAAGCGAAGCTCAAAATCCTTATAATACATTTTAATTCCATACATGCAAATGCAGTGGGAACACTGCACATTCTATTCTAAATCAAAACAAGAAGAAAAAATTATCAAATTTGTGTTATTCATTTACAGAAAAGATAGCAGTGTCTGCATTCTTCTTTACAAACTCAAACATTCACTGTATAAACTGAAAAATGTTTCAAGATTCTGCTTTTCTTTGAATCACTGAACTAATATTTAGTTGTATAATTAGTGTTTCTGAAAACTCTTGCACGTCTGTGTTACATGGAGTCCACCAACTTCTGACACCTGTGAACAGGTATTTCAGTCCAAGATGATTGGACTACATTCTACAATTCTTCTGCATTTCTTGGTTTAAAAAACAGCATTTTTGATTCCACCCTACAAGTTTTCTGTTGGATTAAGCTCTGGGCATTGGGCTGGCCACTCACCAATCTTGTTAGTCTGGAACCAATATGTTACTCATTTACTGGTGTGTGTTGGGGTTGTTTTCTTGTTGAAACCCCCATTTCAAGGGGCCTCTTCGGCATAAGACAACATGACCTCTTCAAATATTTTGTATTGAAACTAATCCATGATCCCTGGTATGTGATAAATAGGCCCAACACCATAGTATGAGAAACATCCCCATATCATGATGCTTGTGCCGCCATGCTTCACTGTCTTCACACTGTACTGTGACTTGAAATCAGTGTTTGGGGTCGTCTGACAAACTGTTTGTGGCCCCTAGACCCAAAAAGAACAATATTGCTTTCATCAGTCCACAGTCTTCTAATTGTAACTTACTGACAGGTAATTTTTTTTCTTCTTTGCTCTTCCTGGAGCTGATCATTGGCTGAGTCTTTGCCATTTTGGCTATTTTTTTATCCATTCGAATGGTAGTTTTAATTTTTCTACTATGTCTTTCAGGTTTTGGTTGCCATTTTAAAGCATTTACAATCATCTTAGCTGATTAGTCTATCATTTTGTACACTTCTTAATATGTTTCCCCTCTCCTATCAACTTTTTAATTAAAGTACGCTGTTCTTCTGAACAATGCCTGGAACAACCCATTGTACTAAAACCAGCATGCACAACATTTTCTTCCTTCCTTAAATAAGGGCCATATCTGATACCTGATATTTCACAGAATGAATAACCTCAGTAATTAAACTCCACACTGCTATTATTTGGAACACACTAATATTATTTTGAACACTGCTGTTATTTTGAACAAGACTCAATAAATAATTAAATTACACATACTCAGCAGCATGCATGTCATGACTGTTGGGTCTGTTGGTTTTCTATAACTCTAAAACACCTACTAGTTAATTATTTGCCACGTAGAAATAGAATTTCTACCAAAAACAGTGATTGATCAGGTTAGAGATGTCAGACTGCTATTATTTTGAACACAACTGTGTTTCAATTCTGTTTCTCAAAAGCCTTTGCTAGTATCCTTCTGTCTGTCTGATTGGCCCGCAGGCTAAACAAAAGGTTACTGTATGAAGGACCATACACTGTATGGCCACCCTTTTATATTGTTCTGATAATTTGGGCAGACAGTCTTGTATGTAATACAGTGGTAAAATATACACCTGAAATAAAAAAGGGTGTTTTTAGGGAATAAAGATAATGTAATGTTTAATATAATGGAACACTTTTGTTTTTCAGCAAAACAAAATGCTTCAGATCTGTTTGGAGATGCAGATGATATTTCCTCAGGCAGTGATGGGGAAGACAAACCACCAACTCCTGGCCAACCTATGGTATATAATATAATGACAATCAATGTATGGAAACTGAGCCTTGTGATCTTAGTAACTGATTAGAATCTGTGCACTATAGCTTACCTCTCAGGTTCCCCACGCCCAGTTTTATGTAGCTATATTTGAAGCAATGTTGAACTTAAACTAATACTGTAAATGTAAATTGCAAAGGTGCATAGAAAAGAGGAGTTTTACATACCTTTCCTTAGAATTACATGTATACTTTATTTCTAGGATGACGATGGAATGGATCAGGATCAGCCAGAAGAAACGGCTCCAGAAACAAGAATAGAAGTTGAGATTCCCAAAGTTAACACAGACCTAGGAAATGACTTGTATTTTGTAAAACTTCCCAACTTTCTCAGTGTTGAACCCAGGTAACTTTTTAACATTATTGCTATAATTTCATATTCATTCTCACATATTTGTGAACTTTGTATTGTGGAAAAAATGACTGCTACTTCTTGTGCCCCCTACATATTTTTCTTTATCAGTGTGTCTCCCGACCTAAAGCCGGCTAATCCTTCCCTATTTTTTTTGGGGGGGGGGGGGTTGTGCCCTTTGTAATGTTACTATTTACCCAATCTAAAGCAGGCTAATTCTGCCACGTTTTTTTTGGGTGGGGGTTGCCCTTTGTAATTTTATTATTAATCTAGTCTGTATGTAAGTGTATGTAATATATGTAAGTAGCAGCCAGAAGTTGGAGTAGGATGACAGACTATTGTCTTTCTGATTGTCAATTTGCTAATGTTACCCAATATTTGCATTACCAACATATTTGTATTACTCACATTATAAACTTTAGCCACAGTAAATGAATATATGTTCTTCAATGTATACACATTTTGCTCTGAACTTTTATCTGTTATTATTAGACCTTTTGATCCTCAGTATTATGAAGATGAATTTGAAGATGAAGAAATGTTGGATGAAGAAGGTAGAACAAGGCTGAAACTAAAGGTATATTTCTCTATTTTATTGCAAAATATCTTGACCTGTCCAGTGCCAGGGTTTTTAGTCTGCCATCTACTGGAAGCAGCTTACTTCACCAAAAGGAAGTCTGGCCTCTTAAGTTGCCTTGATAAAGATCTTGGGGCTGTCCGCTTTCAAAAATATTATTGTTGTGCCACTTGGGAATAGTGAGAGCCTAGAAAACTGCACAGAATCAGTTGGTCAGAAAGGTGCGACCCTCTGCAACAAGTTCTCTCTTCTTCCAGAATCTAATGTGCCTTGTGTTATTATTGTTACACACAATTTTGATTTTATAGACTGGCCACTTTTCATTCTTATCAGCAGTAAAGCTTCTGTTGATTGGCGGGACTAGCCTCACATGCAAATCTGGTTAGGTCTTGGGAAATTTGTATTTACCTTTTCACATTTTGCAACACATTTTGCTCCACAGTTGCACAATGACTAAAACAAACTAACAAATTGGTTATAGATCCGTTAATGTCTATTCATTGACTCAAAAATCAGTAGTCAAAGTTGCATCTAACTGCATTTGACATGACCAAACAGTCACATGCACTTTCTTAATTCTGTGGAAAGGGCAGAAATGTGCTTTTTTTGTTGTTGTTTTAACTTTTGGAAATAAATGTAAATAAATAAATTACATACGTACATTTAAATGTATTTTTAGTAAATTCATGCTGAACTCAATTAGAAGATTTTGGAGGAGAAATGTGAGAATTTGCATTTTGTGTAACTGTGTAACAATGGCGGAAACTAAAAAAAGGCTATATGGCACAGGATAAATAGTGGATAACGGATAACACCATTATATTCTACAGAGCTTATCTTCGGTGTAACTTGAGCCTTTTCTCCTTTGAATGGCTGCCCTCATTGCAACACAGCAGCTTATTTATATAAACAATAGTAGTGTTTCTGAAGCAATCACACCAGTTTTACCAGTGCAGGGCAACACTGCATTATATTTTTATTACTTTAAAACAGTTTAATTGTTTGATGTTACTGTTCCTTTAAGCTAGGTGCTGTATTATATGCATCTCTGTTGCAGCCCAGTAGCCCACCCCATTTCTTTCTTTGTGACCTTAAATTAATCCTTCAAGCTATATGGAGATTTCCATTTGTTTATTTCCCCATAAGTATTTATCCTAGAAAATGTGTTTTCTTTAGTTTTTTTTTTTTTTTTTTTTAAATCTGTAATGTGTTGATTCAGAGTTAAGTATTGTTTTGTATGCCAGCATTCCTCTATTTCAACCCTGATGTTGTGGGGTTTAAGCACAGCAAAGGTTCTCGCAAAACATAGTTTCTGATTTTGAGTTGGTTCTTCTATTCATTTTCCCATCTGCATCTTAAGAGCTGATCCAGGACAGACTTCTTTGTATATGGCAGTGTATTGCATAGAAATAAAAATGGAAGATTTCTCTTTTATAAACAAGGTTAGGGTGTTCTTAGGCTAACTGAGCTATAAGAAGTCCACTTCACTTGATACCATGGTCCAGTATTTGACCTGAGAGGTGGGGTTATATGAGAAACTATACAGGTTGACTGCCTTATCCCTTTCATACCATTCTTTATGATTTGAATGTCTTGGCATTGTATAATGCAACTTTTAAAAGATCTGTGTTTTGTACACAGCTTATCTGAGTTCCTTTCATCTGTTAGCTGTGAAAGCTCATTGGCTTCTATTAGTCAGGAGAAGAGAGAATTCATTTTATAGTGGCTTTTGTGGGTGCGTATTGGATTGTCCATACACATTGCCACACAGAATAATTGCATTCTGGGAAACTATGGGCGCTATTTATGTAACAGCCATTACATAATTGCTTATTATAGCCATAATTCAGCTGCCATCTGCTCTTGGCCATACACATTACTACATCATACAGTTACTAATGGCCTCCCCCCTGTTTTTATTTTTACTACTATAGGTTGAAAACACAATCCGATGGAGAACACGTAAGGATGAAGAAGGAAATGATGTTCGTGACAGTAATGCACGCATTGTTAAATGGTCTGATGGCAGGTCAGTGATGCAGCCATGTCTCTTAACTTTATTCTTAATTGTACTTGAAACATTGTTGGCTAAAGGTGCCATCCACACGAGAGTGCAATGTCTTAAAGTTTTTTGTTTTTCTTTTTTGGTGAATGTGTTTATATAAAAAGGAAAATGAGATTGGCTAGGGGGTCACCTGGTGTGAACGGAACATGATTCCTGTGTTATATTATCCTCGGTTTCCTAGAATCCAGGATGCCTCATGTAACTGAACTGTGGCTGACATGGTACAACTCTGCTCATGTAGTAATAAACATTGATTTTCCTTTTCTCAGCATGTCCTTACATTTGGGTAATGAAGTGTTTGATGTATACAAGGCACCACTGCAAGGAGACCACAACCATCTTTTCATCAGACAGGGAACAGGTCTACAAGGCCAAGCTGTATTCAAAACCAAGCTGACGTTTAGGTAAGTTCAAGCTTTGCATTCAAATAATTTTAGGTTTTTCTGCAGCCAGTTATAGATCTTATTTCCAAATAGAAGAGAAGTGTAAGGTGTGTAGTGCATTTTTGAAAACCACCCTTGTCATGTATATACTACTATGCTATACTTTATCCCCATAATGGAGGGGTGCATATGTTATTTAGTGATTTCTGTTGTCTAACACTCTGATTGTATCAGCAGGAAATTATTGTAAAAGGCCTAGTTGGCAAATTTTGCAATTAAGTTGTTTGATGCAGGAACTGATTTAAGTTGAAGGAGACCAAGCTTTAATTACATTGTTGCAGTGCAAACGAAATAAAACTCTGTTGTAAGGGATCCCAACAAAAAGGACCAACACAAACTTCAAAAACAGAAGTATATATATATATATATATATATATATATATATATATATATATATATATATATATATATATATATATATATATATATATATATATATATATATAAAATCTCTTTTAATCATGAAACCTACATAGTAAGTCTCCTATAGACTCAATTTTATCCAAATAATCCTTTTTGTCTTAAATAATAAAACAGTACATTGTACATGATCCAAACTAAGAAATAATTAATACTTATTGGAGACAGAACCATCCTATTTTATTTACATGAGGATTAAGATTGGTGGAATCGAAGTGCCTGGCCAAATCGAATCCTTAAAAGCATGCGACTTTTTTGTCATACAAACAAGGAAGATGTTTAACCCTTTTTAGTCCTAATTGCCATATGCAAATTAGGGATCAGATTCAAACGTATCTTTCATACAGGATTTGGAATTCTGGAAAATCCCAATATAGTGGATCTTAATTGTTGATGTCGGTGGATTAATAATCCTTTGCATCACTTCCCATTGGAATTATGGAAACTGCTATCCAATGGGGAATTATGGGTTACTAGACTGACATAAATTTGTGTTATTTGAAAACCTTATACTTACCTATATGCTTGTTTCTGCCAGGCCTCATTCTACAGACAGTGCCACTCACAGGAAGATGACACTGTCACTTGCCGATAGATGTTCTAAGACTCAGAAGATCAGAATTCTGCCAATGGCAGGACGGGATCCAGAATCACAGCGTTCAGAGATGATCAAGGTAACAAGCGAAAAGTGTTCACAGCTGAAAGTTACCAAGAACATGTTTAGTCTAAATGGCTTTTTTTATCTCATGAACAGGCAAATATCTATTAGGAATAAACTGAAGTATATTTTATGTCTGCTACCTAAACCACAAATGGCAGAAAAGTACATTCAGTGGCTCATAATGCAGCAAGCCATTTTTTTTTACGTAGGATGCCAAATGACAAGTAGTCATCAGTAAGTCAAGCTGTGTTAGTTATCGAATTTTGCAGTGACCAAACTAGCTCCATGAAGCACAGAACCATCCACACACTCTTGCACTCATGCACAGTTAAGCTGATATTCTTACGGAGTGGGTCTTTCTAACGTATGTGAGCATTCCCTACAGAAAAGACAATGACAGAAGGGGATATGTATTGAATTACTGTACCACTGTAATGTTATTGGCACCTACTTTATAGTGTTTCTCAATGCTGATATAGACTCTTGGCTAGAATGGTAAGAGTTTAGACAAAGTCATGGTTCCTAAAACATTTAAATATTTAGAACTGTACACTTATCACCTACATAATCAGGATGAGTAGAATGAAAGTACAGAGAATCCTTATTTATTCTAGTGGCAGAATTCAGAAATATAGTCAGTATTGTTCATAATACAAAGATGTATTTTTGACCATTTAGAGTAGGGATGTACCGAATCCAGGATTCGGGATTCGCACCAGGATTCAGCCTTTTTAGCAGGATTCGAATCCTTCTGCCCAGCCGAACTGAATCTGAATTTGCATATGCAAATTAGGGACAGGGAGGGAAATCGGGTGACATTTTGTCACCAAACAAGGAAGTAAAAAATTGTTTCCCCCCCCTTAGTTTGCATATGCAAATTCGGTTCGGTATTCGGTCTAATCTTTCGGGAAGGATTCGGAGGTCCGGCCGAATCCAAAATAGTGGATTCGGTGCATCCCTAATTGAGAGATTTCCAAGAAAGTACAGTAGGAAAAATTTGTAGAATACTGGTGATGGCTCCAGGTAATAATTGGGAGGAAGCTTCTTAAAAGAAACCCCTTTTATTTCACATAGAAAGAAGAGGAGAGACTAAGAGCATCGATTCGGAGAGAGTCCCAGCAGCGCCGAATGAGGGAAAAGCAGCACCAGAGAGGCCTCAGTGCAAATTACTTGGAACCTGATCGGTATGATGATGAAGAAGAAGGAGACGAATCAATAAGTTTGGCAGCCATCAAAAATCGGTACAAAGGAGGCAGAGGTAAACTATACATTTGTCATTACATGTTTACACAGTACACATTTGGGGAGAGTATATACTTCATAGGTCCTGTTAGGAAAGGTGTTTAAAGGGGTTGTTAACCTTCAAACAACTAGTTGTTTTCAGAGTGATCACCAGAAATAACAACTTTTTTCAATTACTTTCTAGTTTCTATTTGTGACGGTTTTTCTAATATTGAAGTGTAAAGTGTCTTTTTTTCACATTCTAAAGCAGCTCTGGCAGGGGGGGGGTCACTGACCCACCAAACTGTTCTTAATTGATACATTTAATGGATACATTTGTTATCTTTGTCCCTGCTGAGCAGAATCCCCGAGTTTCATTAAAGGCAGCTGTTAGAATTGATACAATATTTGCTAATACTCCAGAGATGCTGCTGAGAAATGTATCAACTAAATGTTGAAAAATTGTAACAGTTTAGAGTCTGCGACCGAATTACTGAGCTGCCAGACACAAACACCAGAGACACGAACATTCAACTTTAAACTTAGATTTTGGAAAAACAGTAAAAGTAATTGGAAAAAAGTCTTTATTTATCGGGAACAATCTGAAAAAAGTGTTTGGAAGGTGAATAACCCCTTTAATGTATACTGAGATTGTAAATAATGTGGTAGTCTCAAAGGCATTAAACTGGCACGTCCACTGGATATTCAAGAACCAGACTTGATTAAAATGATTGTTTCAATACAGAAAAATATGAAGTCCATGGATAGTCTGAGGACCAAAGATATTCTTTTGGAAATCTCACCCATGTGATTTATGGCACAGTCTATAAGCACCCTTAGGTGGTATTGCTGCTAATATTTTAAAATTACTAGGCATCTTCATTTGGTTAAGCCTCCTGTGCATCAGCCCTTGTCATCTCCGCTACACTATTCCTACACAATTTCACTTCATTGAATAATGGAAGACTTTCAATCAGGAACATTTGTATAGAACTCGGGGAAACAAAGTATTCTAGAAATAATTAATACATTAACTCATTCATTTAAATTATTATGTTTATAAAGGAAAGTGTATGCATACTTTTTATAATACATTTTTATTAATATTTTATAAGTTTGTCTTTTTTTATTCAATAAATTTGTGTTTTTGCCTAAATCACCATTTGATATTTGGTAAATGTTTAAATACTGTGTAGTGTTTCCTAAATGGCCACTAGATGGAGCAAATGGGTAAGTTCTGCTGTTGTATAGCAGTGTTATTTTACAAGTGCAGTAATATAATTATATAGTAAAGGCTCAGTTTTCATAAAAAAAATATATTCTTTTTAAAGGACAAGGAAAATGCAAATCATGATGGGGGGGCATTTGTTGGGTACCTTCCAGTCATTGTTACTTAAGCCCTTGGATGACTGTGCTCACTGGACTATACCTCAGCCTGGTGTGTTCTTTAGCAAAGAGAACTGGGGTATAATCCAGCAATTGCCTTCATCTGCTGTGAGTTGCCAGCAGTCCCTGTTGAATGGACCCAGACCACCACAGTTTACAGGACTATATCCCAGGGGAGGTGCAGTTTTGGCCTTGGGTGCACGTTTAGTGATCATAGTGTTTGTGGGGTGCATAACAAATTGCCACCCCACTGAATTACATTTCCTTGTCTTATTAACGTGGTTGAATGAATTTGTATACTTTGGATTAGCTAATCAGGATGAATAGAATGAAAGTACAGAGATTCCTTATTTTATAGATTTATACAATTGGTCTAGTGGCAGAATTCAGAAATATTCAGTCAGTATTGTTCATAATACAAGGATGTATTTTTGACCATTTAGAGTAGGGATGCACCAAATCCAGGATTCGGTTTGGGATTCGCTCCAGGATTCTGCCTTTTTTAGCAGGATTCGGATTCGGCCGAATATTTCTGCCCGGCTGAACCGAATACTAATTTGCATCTGCAAATTAGGGGCGGGGAGGGAAATGGCGTGACACTTTGTCACAAAACAAGGAAGTAAAAAATTGTTCCCCCCCCCCGTTCCCACCCTAAATTTGCATATGCAAATTAGGATTCGGTTCGGTATTCGGCCAAATCTTTGAGGAAGGATTCGGGGGTTCGGTGGGGTGCATAACAAATTGTCACCCCACTAAATTACACTTTCCTTGTCTTATTAACGTTGATGAATTTGTATACTTTGGATTAGCTAAGACTTCACTTTTTGGTCTACTTGTTAAAACCAATCACAGGCATTTCAAGCAGCAGTGCAGTAAATGTTAATGAGATAAAGGTTAAGGGTCATGTCACACTAGGTATTTACTCACACACTGATTTCAAGGTAAAAGAGAGCTTCGATACCCCATGTAGATATATATGCTGGTGGAGAAAACATCTCGTGTAATACAGCCCTAAATTTTAAACCAAATATACTGGAGATTAGTTGTGCTTTGTGCAGTGAGTATTTCTGAAATGCCTGTGATAAGAAAGATCAGACTTCTTTTCTTTGCCAGAGAGGAAACAGCACCAGGAAATGGATTCCACAGTGAAGCATTAAAATTGACTATAACCACCTGCAAAGTAAATGTTTCCCCTAAAGTTACATTATGGTTTCATTGCAGAGGAACGAGCTCGAATCTATTCATCCGACAGTGATGAAGGTTCTGATGAGGACAAAGCTCAGAGGCTGCTGAAAGCAAAGAAGCTGAACAGTGATGAGGAGGATCAGGATGAGGTGAGATTCCAGTTTTACTTCTCAATCACTGTTGTTTGTGCAACATTGGAAATTCAAAAAACTTCAAATGATCTTTAAAGCAGGGAATTCACTTAAAAATAACTTGGGATGTTACTATATTCACTGTATGTATGTTCTGCCCTTCACCAACCTGGCAGGTAAACTGCAGTCCTGGTGCTAATGACAACCATTAAGGGGTCTGCTTGCTTTCATAACATATCTTCTTGTCTCTTCAGAGAGTTGTTTGGTTGTTAAAATATTTCATTTTAAAATTAAATAAACAGTATTGTTTGCAAGGTAGATTCGGTTGCTGCTGAGTAGAGTAATTGTTCAGGACACAATTACTGGGAATTTTCTTACTGTTTTGAGTATGCGTTTTCCGCAGCTGGTTGCACCTATAATAAAACTGATTGCTTAATGGAATAAAAAGGATCAAGATGATCTCGCGCTTGGGGCCTGCATCTGACTCCAGTCCATGGATGCAAGTTTTACTATAGCAGTCGTTGCAGACAGATTTGAGTGACATAATGACAGGCAGACTGTAGTCAGTAAAGAGTGTTTGTGCAAAAGAGCCCTAACACCCATGTGTAATAATAAAAGGCACACAATATGCCCTAATGCAGTATCCATAGCAGCTAATAACGTGTGCTTGATTAGTAAATGCCACCTGCAAATAAGGTAATATATGTCTTTTCTTATTAAATATAACAAATAGAAATTAGGGAGCAACTCCCATCCGTGAAAAGGTTCCAAGAGATGGTGTGCCGGGTCAAATAAAGTCCAATCGTGCGTTTCACCGCGTGCGTCAGGTGAAACGTGCGTCAGAATCAGCTGCCGGTCGGTGCCTCAGGCACACTTTAATCCACAGACAGTCAGCTAGTACCGGTGTCTGAGGCACAGCTTAGGCCGATAGAGACAAGATAGATACTCATATCAGGTCCTTGTCACCCTTTATCAATGAACATCAACCATACCGCTAGGGTTGCCACCTGGCCAGTATTTTACCAGCCTGGCCTGTAAAAATGATGGTTGTCCAATTGTTATTTAATAGGGAAAAAATCAGATGTGATGGATAGGAGGGTGCAGACTTACGGGTCAGTTCTTATTCTCTCCTTCTGATTACTTTTCTCACTAACCAATTAGGCTAGTGCCACACGGGGCTGAGAAGCTAGCTAAAATACACTGACTGATTTCATTCCCTATCCCAGGCACTAGCCTCCTCTCTTTTTCTCATTCCAAAGCATTGGATCAGCTCCTGCGCAAACAGAAACACCAAGAGTCTCTGCATTTTGAGCTGAAATTCTCCATGTCTGTTTGCGCAGGACCCAATATAACTCTTAGGAATGAGAACAAGAAAGGAGGCTACTGGCCGCTATTTCAGTTAGCTGATTTCAGCCCTGTGTGGCCCTAGCCTTACATACAAGCCTGGAGACTTTAGTCCAGAACGTATTGCTTTTTACAGGTATAGGATCTGTTATCTGGAATTCTTAGTCCTGGGCTTTTTCTGGATAATGATTTGTCCATTACTTGGATCACTAGACCAGTACCAAGTCTACTAAAAGACATTTAAACATTAGATACATGTTTAAATGATTGTTTTGCCACCAATGTGGATATATGCAAATTAGTTACTATCCAGTATAATGTACTATTACAGAAAAAAAGGAATCATTTAAGAAATTTGCTTAAAATGAATTGTACGGGAGATAGCTTTCTGGATATTCGTTTTCCAGATCAGAGATTACTATTATTATACCTGTATAGAGAGTCAATTCTAACATTTCAGGTAGTTTGGCCAGTGAAGGGTACTGTTGCACCCGCTTTTAAAGAAAGTCAATTTAAGTTATGTTTTTAATGCATTTATTTTAAATGTTAAATAACTACAATTTGTTTTTGTTTTTTTTCATATTTTACTGCTCCTTGTGGATTCTTTAAACAGTGTACTTGTATCTATAATGGTGCATCTTCGTCTATTACAGGAAGGTGAAATTTCAGGAAAGAGAAAGGCGGAAGAGGATGAGGACAAAGCAAGCAAAAAGCCCAAAAAATATGTAATTAGTGATGATGAAGAGGATGAAGAAGAATTATAAAATGATGTATTTTTTTATGCTGTACAGTTATTTACCATAATGTTAGGGACAGTGAATGATATGGCACAGTCATGTGTATAAATAAATCTTTCATTTGTCTGCTTGTTCCTGGAGAGTGATCCTGTCAGTATAAACACTTCAATAGTCAGGTGTAATGTAGGAAATAACGAAGAAGAAAATCTATATTCCTTTAGACAGGACTTCTTTCATGACTTACATTTGGGATACCTGTGCATTATTTGCCACTATAATAGAAAGAAATGAAAAAAATGTAATGCCCCTGTATTGACTGTAGTAGTTACTGTATCACACTCCCACTTTGCAAGGGTCTCTGTTCAATTCTTCATTGCAAATAATCTATCTATGTATCTAAGTATGTTGTAAATGTACATATGTTGGTTTGGATGGTGAATTACCCAATACCAGTAGAAATCTTCAACAATCCAACAGCTGAATATGTGCAGGGAGGGCTGCTGAGCCAAGTAAGATCAGTAGTTGCAGGCGGAATGAATAACTATGCTGCTACTATAAAGACAAGGAACCGTTTTAGGAAGCTCAGTGCCTACATTTCTATCTGTTGAGATGTGCTGTAGATCCTTAAATAGGGTTTTGCAATAACTGGTGGCTTTTGTATACTGGTACTGAGAAAAGTCATCCATCTTCTAATTAATAAGAGCACCCCTATGCTGCACATGTAAGAATAGCTGGCAGTTGGAGGCCAGTCAAGCACATGTGGATGCCAGCTGGTTTTGACTGAGGTAAACGTTTGGGCAGTTGTGGCTACTTGTGCCCTGGGTGTGTGTGGGAAAGAACTGCATGGTTAACTCTCTTAAGCCAGGCTACGCTGGCAATACAAGTGTTGAGTTACATGTAGGGCTTATATGGGAGCATGCCATTTAGTGCTGGAAGCTTGTCAGTCTGTAGCAGTTGAAGTGAAAACTGAAGGAAACATATTCCAGTCACAACCTTTCTTAAAGGGGACCTGTCACCTGAAAAAAATATTTCAAATCCTATTTTATCATGTCGGTCAAGCAAAGTACACTATATGAATTATCTAAATCTTGTTTCCTTAGGTCTGGGAAAACAATAATTATAACAAGCAGGCAGGAGCCATTTTGTGGACAGTGTTATTAAGACAAGCCTTGTATCATCTCAGAATCTTGTTTGTGCACCAGAATGGGGGACCCGATGTCCATCCGCATACTTTGGTTACACAGTTAAATGGCGAAGAAAGCGGGGAGAGCAGTGACATCTAGGAAGTGCTGAATGGGAAATAAAAGTAATTGCTTGCCCTGCCTCTAGTGGGCAGATTTGGCAACGGGCAAATTTTCGCCAGCATCAGCTTCACACCCACGGCACCACTTCGCCAGGCGCAAATGCGATACAAATACACTAATTCACTAAAGTGCAAAGTTTCGGGCCGGGCGGCGAACGCTGGCGACTTTTTGCTAGTGTTACTTCGGCTGTGCAAGCATTTCATATCGAAGATCCGCTAGCATTCATTTGTGCCTGGCAAAACTTTGCTGGTGATCTTGTGCTTAGGTCAATTTGCATAGGGCGGGTAATTTATAGTTGTATGGAGGTCTTTATTATAAATGTTGGTGCAAATGCTTGAAGTTACCACTTTTATTATAAATGTCCAGGGAACTTTAATAAAGACAAGAGAATTTATATAATGCCCTACACATGAGCCCACTGTAAAATGAATGTTCCATATGTTATAAAATGTCTGGAGAAAACCACTGACCCAAAAAAGTAAGTTAGGACTTTTGCAGCCAATCCCGCTTAAAAAAAAAAGGAAAAGTCGCCAGCGTTTTTTGAACTTTAATGCATTTTCAGCACACAGGATATGATGTAAGCGACAGAAGATTGAGGAAGATCTAGCTGCTTTTTAGCACTTCGTCTGGTGACGAAGTCAACTCTGGCGAAAGAAGTAATGTTCAGTAAAATTCACACTTTATTGAATTTGCGATTGCCAGAGCGAAAAGTTGCCTGGCGATAGAGTGCGAATGAACTCTAGCAATGGTCCCGTTCACTAGCGAATTGGAGCCTGTTAGTGAATTGGCGATGTCCCTGTGGGTGTCAACGCTAGAGTTATTCACTTCGCTCTTTAGTAAATCTGCCCAAGGCATAAAAGAGGTGCAGGCAATATTTGTTTAATTTTTAATATACAGCTTTTTATGTCCGGGTGACCGGTCTGCTTTTAAATATCATTTGCCACCAACTAGCTTACTTGTTTAGCAATGTCACTCTGGTATCCTGGCCTCTGTGATGGCAGCTTACTGACCTGTGTATAGGGTCAAGTCTGTGGCTTGAATGCCTTATAACTATATAACTATATTTGCACTGGGCACAACAATTTGATTGTCCCATTACCTGGATGGCCAAATCAGGCAAAAATCTGGTTAATTCACCAAATCAATGAATGTTGTAGTGCAGCGATCCCCAACCAGTAGCCCATGAGCAACATGCTGCTCTCCAACCTTTTGGATGTTGCTCCCAGTGGCCTCAAAACAGGTGATTATTTTTGAATTCAAGGCTTGGAGGCAAGTTTTGGTGCATAAAAACCAAGAGCACAGCCAAACAGAGCCTCAATGTAGGTTGACAATCCACATAAGGGCTACCAAATGGCCAATCACAGCACTTATTTTGCACCCGAAGAACATTTTTCACGCTTGTGTTGCTCCCCAATTCTTTTTACTTCTGATTGTTGCTCACAGGTTCAAAAGGTTGGGGATCCCTGTTGTAGTGTATGGCTACCATTAGTCAATTCTGGGTGTTCACCCACCACAGCCTCTGGCCTTTCTTCCCCTCAATGATCCATATATAGCAGTGTCACCAGATCTTATTATAAACTTCCATTAGCAGATCTGCACTACCAGTAGGACTAGCCTAAGCTCTAACTGTGTTACTTCCCCTGGAAAGTGTACCCAGTTATAAGAAAAAGGGTGATATCCTTCCTGAATGAGCCAGCACTGTCAAATATCAGTAAAACATAGTTAAATACTCTGTTGGTTTTACTTCAGAACAATGTTTCATGATAAGCAACACTCTTCTTAGAATATGATCTATACAGGGACCTCAGATGATCCAGTCTGGGAATCAGGAAATCCTTAGGGTACAAACCGCACAAACAGCACCTGATTTAACGGCTTAACATAAGTACACACGATTTGTTTCTTGTTGCAGAAGCTGCCAATAACTGTAAATCTGTGAAATAGGCTCTATCATGTTACAGCTGCTGCTTGTGCAGTTGTACACTTGGCAAACTCTCCAGGCTGTACCATTTAGTAGCAACCTGTGGCCACACGTAAGCAGGTTTGTGTTGTTGGTGTAGAAATGAAAATGTAATGTATGGGTATGAGTTTAACCCATTATCTGCTAATGATGAATAGAGCTGCCACTGCTTTCCACTGGGTTGAAAAAAGCAGTTAAGATGTTAAAGAATTTTCATTCCTGGAAGTGAAAACATGAAGAATAAATCTGATTAAAAATAACCTTTTCTGTGACAGACAGAATTTGGCATGGCTTGGATTTCTTTTCCCCCACACGAACAGCTGGACGTTACCTGAAGGTTTAAGTAAATGCTTCTTATCTTCATATGCCTGAGTTATAGCAGGGTTATCCTCTTAACCGGGTGACCCTGAGAGCTGATACGTTCATTCCAGTGTAACAATAATAATGATGTGTTTGCAAGGAATGCTTTTATCTGAGGGTGGATATAATATAATGTTTTGGTCAAACCCGGATTTGTGGAAAGGCCACCAAGGCCCAGGCCTAGGTTGGCAGGAGTTTAGGGGGCGGCATGCTGCCCAACCACACCCACATTGGTTCAGAAACACCGGGGATGTGCAGGAGATAAAATAGTCTTTTAAATTTCCCGTGCGCCAAGCACCATTGCTCCAGTCCCGATGATGAAAATTTGCGCAAATAAAAGAGAGGGGATGGGGGCAACAAACGTCAGTGGGCCTAGGGGCGTCCGCTATGTAAATCCGGCCCTGGTTTTGGTATTCATTTTAAAATCATTGCAGAAGAGGTCTCTTGCATAATATAATGGTAGCACGTTCCACATACAGCTCCAGCATACATTGTTCAGCCTACTTGAATTGTGCGAAAGGTGAAAACTAAAGGGTACACAAACTTTACTCTTGCTCTTACAAAATGTACTCTTGCGCTGAAGTGTGGTGCTTTGGAAGTGAAGCCATTCAAGCAAACACCCACTAACAAAAAAAGGGCACAACTCATGTGCTCTTTACCTACAAGCAGGGTTGTATGTGTATAAAGGCACCTGAGGGACTTTGCATACGGCAACAGCTTTTGGGGGGCCTCGGGTGCCTAAATAGTACATTGAAAAAAAAAACCCATAAAAATAAAAACTATCCTCAGCCACTGATTTTTGCTTTGTTCATCTGACTGGAGGCATAGCTAGGGCTTGTGGGATATCATGCGCCATGTAGCGGGCTAGTGGTGGAAGTGATACCAAATGCAACCGGAAGTTGCAATTCACACAAATCCGTCACTTCAGCAACTTGGGGGTGCACTTATGTCCGGCACCTATGCAGGTGGCACCAGACCTATTTACAGCACTGCCTACAAGATCCTACAAGCTATATATACAGTATATGGGTCATTGACCCTGCAGCTGCGTGGGGCCCAGAAGGTATAGGGGGCTTCATGAGGCCATAATTAATGACAAAACAAAGAGACCAAATGGTGCTCCAGAATGATAAAGTAAATAGCTCACTAAAGGGCACTAATTTGCTTCTGCATTAATAAAATGCATGCAAGCTCTTGTGGTTGTTATTGTGTGCTTGCATTACTGGAATTATTGGAAACCACTGCATTGTGGGTAAAAACAAAGTTATTTGCCTGTGTTTTACACCTAGCATTAGAAAGTGAACCCTTATATATTTTCCAACACCACTGTATTTTCCTAAACATTAAACAATGCCTTCAAAGACTTTTAACTGCAGGACTTTTAGTTTAACTTATGGGGCATAGTGCACCATGTCTCCTTGTGTAACTCCTCCAAAGTTTGTGTCAATATGTCAGGAATATTTTGAAGGTATCTTCACACATTTACTTAAATTGTACAATTGTACACCATTGCAAGTGCCATAATTTTGCTGGCATAAGTGATGAAATGAGTGCAGCGTTTTCCCCTCTTACAATTGTAATCGGCACAATACTCCAAAGAATTGACAGCCATGAAGCAATGGCCTATGTTTGTATTAGCTGCACCCATGATTTAGATGAGGAGATGCTAAACTGGCTGTTGGATCTTTATATAGGCAGTTTGCCAACCTGGACCTGAAATTACTTTTGCCGAAAAAATCTATTGGTGCTCTAGGCATCTTTTCAAATGTTCACAGTAATGTAATTACACCTGGCAAGTAGACATGAATGTTCAGCAATGCACAGTTAATATGCCAAAACTTGTTGTACTTGTGTATTAATAAGTTGCTGATGCTGTGGCCAATTTTCATAATGTTCAAAATAATTAAAGGGTTTTTATTTCTCAATTCCACTTTTGACATTACAAATAATTCACTCTACCGTATATTATTTTATTCCTGGGCCAACAAGTGTAATTTTTTTTAGCTGTAATATAAGTGTGTAGGCAGCCATCCCAGGTCATTGTCCCTGATCCTGAGCTTTCAGAAAGAGCCAGCACTTCACAGTGGAATTGCTTTCAGATAAGCTATTGTTTGTCCTACACAATGTAAATGGATAAATCACAGTCTCACTTGGATTGTTACTATTGAGTGCTTGAGTGCTATTCTCATATGTACCAGGGAACTGTTATCTTGTATCAGTGTGCTGTCTTGTTTTCTGTTGGGCTTGGGGGGGGGGAGTGAGGGTGTAATATTACTCCAGCAGTAAATAGTACCTGAAGTTTATCAGAGCATAAGCCACACGACTGAGTGCACCTGGGAAACTAACAGCAAGTCTAGCCATAAGTCCGATTTCAAAATTAAATATTAAAAAAATATGTTTGCTCTTTTGAAAAAAAAACAACAACATATTTTTCCACAACAGAATCCCTTTAAAATGAGACATTTCACACTTTATTAAATTAGCCCGCGAGTGTCAAAAGTTGACTTTCCCACCATTAAATATATGAAATCTCTTTGAGAGAGAGAGAGAGAGAGAGAGAGAGAGAGTGAGAGAGAGAGAGAATAAGAGCTGCTGTAGTGATGCCATTGCTGATTTGAAGGAAATAATCTGATTGGACCTCTGAAATGCAGTGATTCTGCTATGAGGCCTAGAAAGTACTTGGCTCAATATCTGTTGAGGGAATCTATCAATATTTTTCAAGAGGAACTTTGGCTTCATTGTGTTTGTCTACTTGTGCATTCCTGAACCCTCTCACACGTGTAAAGTTCTGAATGACGTCAATGCTACCATTCAGAGAGCCTTTTTGGAGGAGGCTGAGGACAAGGTACATATGTTCCCAAGGGTACAAATGTATTAAGAGAAGACAGAATGCTAAAATAAAGCTGTCAGGGCACAGTGAGGATAATGAAGCAAGGAAAATAGAGAGGAAGAGCAGAAAGAAACACAAAAAAGAAACACTACACAATAGAGAAGTCCTGTTTTGCCTCTTTTAGGAGGGACACAGAGCTCTACTGTTCAATTTGCTGAATTTAATCAAAAGCTACAATAATGGGCACTTTTTAAGGAAATTAAAAAAATTACCATTTCCTTCACTGCTTATGACTTATGACTATGCCATTTGCGATGTGAAACTGGCTTGTTCATAAAGCAGTGTAGCAGCAGTGATGTTTTTAGTAAAACTTCCATAGCAAGTTATGTAAATGTAAAAGCTGCATAACAAATTTGTGTAGCTTGTGCAATGTAGCTATGCCATTCTATATGCCAAATTTACTACACTTAAAGGAGAACTAAAGCTTAATACAAAGTAATGTTGTAAGTAGAAATGTTGTAAATTATGTTATGGGCTTCTGTACCAGCTCAAGGCAACCAAAGACTTTTAGCAGAGAAGATTTGTACCTCCAAAGATGCCCCAGTAGCTCCCCATCTTCTTTTCTGCTGATTCACTGCACTTGCTCTGTGCTGCTGTCACTTACTGAGCTTAGGGACCCACTCACAATATATGTACACATAGAATCAGGGTCGGACTGGGGGCTTGGGGCCTTCCGGGGCTACTGGCCCGGGGCCCCCCTCCGGCACCCCCTGCCGCTCCGGCACTCGAGTGCCGGGTATGTGTATGCATGTAAGTGCGCACGCGCAAAGCGCCACATAAGTGCGCGCTGCGCCACACTAGTGCACATGCGTGAAATTTTGATTTTGCTGCGACCTCCGACAAAGAGGGGTCACGCACCACTGGGAAGCGGATCTGGCCCGGCGGGGCCCACCAGGTTTTTTCCCGGTGTCCCACAGGCCCAGTCCGACACTGCATACAATATAAATGCCACAATATAAGGCTGATTCGTGAATAATTCAGATCAGATAGTACAAAAGGAAAAAAATAACTCAAAAAAATCTAAATTTTTAAGTTTTTCAGGTAATAATAAAAAAATTCAAAAACCTCTAAAAGTCTGAAGTGAAAAAAATCCAAAAACCTCTAGGATCAGCGCAGCTCCCATTGACTTCTATATGACCTTGCTAATTTTTACTTGGAATTTTCATGGTTTTTGGTCATGGTCTTTCTTCCTAAATAATGATTCTGCTAAAAGGCAAAATAGATGGTGGGCACATTGCAAAGACAATTAAAGAAAAATAAAATATAATAAAAGTGTGATAGAGTTACCACCTTTTATGAGGAAAAAATACAGGCCTTCCTTTGTTTTTAACGTTTTCCCTATTAATTACATAACAATAGCATCAGGGATGTTCAATACTGCTTAGAAAAATAAAGTCTTAATTGTGTTTAGCACCTTTAAAAATAGGTCATTGGCTTTATATAATAATAACCTTTATATAATAAAGGTAAAAGCCTTTCCATAGAGGGCATCCTATTGGAAATAGGGATGTCGCGGACTGTTCGCCCGCGAACTAATTTGCGCGAACTTAGCTGGCGCTTATTTTTGACCTCTCACCCCAGACCAGCAGATACATGGCAGCCAATCAGGAAGCTCTCCCTCCTGGACCACCCCCACACCCCCTGGACCACTCCCCTTCCATATATAAACTGAAGCCCTGCAGCGTTTTTTCATTCTGCCTGTGTGTGCTTGGAAGAGCTAGTGTAGGGAGAGAGCTGTTAGTAATTTGAGGGACAGTTGATAGTAACTTTGCTGGCTAGTAATCTACTTGATACTGCTCTGTATTGTAGGGATAGAACTCTGCAGGGATTTGAGGGACATTTTAGGTTAGGTAGCTTTGCTGGCTAGTAATCTACCTTCTACTGCAGTGCTCTGTATGTAGCTGCTGTGGACACTGCTTCTGATCTCATCTGCTGACTGCTGTAATAACCCAATAGTCCTTGTAAGGACTGCTTTTATTTTCTTTTTTGTTTTTTTACTTTGCTACTATAAGATCCCAGTGCTATTAGTCTAGCTGTGTTGGGGAGTGGGACTGGTGTGCTGCTCCTCCTAGTAGTTCACCACTACCAGCACGAACCAGAGTCAAAATTGTTACAAAGTATCTTATTTGCACCTGTTAGCTGTTCTGAGCTCTCTGCCAAAAGCTAATTAAGTTAGAAACTGTTTTTTTTCTGGCTGTCCAGTGCAGAGAAAAGAGGGACTGGTGTGCTGCTCCTCCTAGTAGTTCACCACCACCAGCACCAACCAGAGTCAAAATTGTTACAAAGTATCTTATTTGCACCTGTTAGCTGTTCTGAGCTCTCTGCCAAAAGCTAATTAAGTTAGAAACTGTTTTTTTTCTGGCTGTTCAGTTCAGAGAAAAGAGGGACTGGTGTGCTGCTCCTCCTAGTAGTTCACCACTACCAGCACCAACCAGAGTCAAAATTGTTACAAAGTATCTTATTTGCACCTGTTAGCTGTTCTGAGCTCTCTGCCAAAAGCTAATTAAGTTAGAAACTGGTTTTTTTCTTGCTGTTCAGTGCAGAGAAAAGAGGGACTGGTGTGCTGCTCCTCCTAGTAGTTCACCACCACCAGCACCAACCAGAGTCAAAATTGTTACAAAGTATCTTATTTGCACCTGTTAGCTGTTCTGAGCTCTCTGCCAAAAGCTAATTAAGTTAGAAACTGTTTTTTTTTCTGGCTGTTCAGTGCAGAGAAAAGAGGGACTGGTGTGCTGCTCCTCCTAGTAGTTCACCACTACCAGCACCAACCAGAGTCAAAATTGTTACAAAGTATCTTATTTGCACCTGTTAGCTGTTCTGAGCTCTCTGCCAAAAGCTAATTAAGTTAGAAACTGTTTTTTTTCTGGCTGTTCAGTTCAGAGAAAAGAGGGACTGGTGTGCTGCTCCTCCTAGTAGTTCACCACTACCAGCACCAACCAGAGTCAAAATTGTTACAAAGTATCTTATTTGCACCTGTTAGCTGTTCTGAGCTCTCTGCCAAAAGCCAATTAAGTTAGAAACTGGTTTTTTTCTGGCTGTTCAGTGCAGAGAAAAGAGGGACTTTCCAGTACAAAAGAGGGACAGGGGGTTGAGTGGTAAAAAGAGGGACAGTTGGGAGGTATGCAAGTGCCACCTAGCTGTGTGAGCTTTTTCACATTCTGTCTAAATAACAATAATAATTCCGTGTCCGTAAACATCACCTGAGTGATGTTTTTACAGCAGCAATAATATATTCCGTATCCACTACTGTATACGTTGCCCTTGCAGGCATTGTTTGCCCAGTCTTTAACCAAGTGCCACCTAGCTGTGTGAGCTTTTTCACATTCCGTGTCCAGAAACATCACCTGAGTGACGTAGTGTGATTTCTGCCCTTTACAGCACAAAACGCAGCGCTGTGTCAACAATGTATTTTTCAGATACATTTTTGCCCTTGATCCCCCTCTGGCATGCCACTGTCCAGGTCGTTGCACCCTTTAAACAACTTTAAAATCATTTTTTCTGGCCAGAAATGTCTTTTCTAGCTTTTAAAATTCGCCTTCCCATTGAAGTCTATGGGGTTCGCGACGTTCGCGAACCGTTCGCATTTTTGGGCGCAAGTTCGCGAATATGTTCGCGAACATTTTTTCCGCCGTTCGCTACATCCCTAATTGGAAACCTCTTTATACTAAAATAGCCTCCACCTTTGTAATGAATTATGTCATTTAATAGTCATTAAGGATGAAATAACACATCCACTAGATATGTGTACAATATTTGGAAATGCAGTATGTATAAATTCCAGGAACCTTGCATTTTTGTGTACACTTGCATTGAATGAGTTATTAATAAAACATTGGGTCAGGTAACGTGCATTGATTGATTCCCCTTTTTTGATCATTTGATCATCAGTCGCTAGTGTTGACACCTGGCCGGTAAAGACCAGTATTATGTTTAAAACAAGAATGTATCAGTGCTACACTCTTTAGAATATAGAAGGAATGTGCATAAAAAGGAGTGTTTCAGGTTACTGTTACTTTATTGAAATTTTTTGCAAAAAACCCACTAGTCCCACCCTTCTGTTGCACTTCCTGCTGCCTCCTTTCCCAGGCTGTGCAGGGGAGCCACTCAGCACACTGCACTGTAGGATATGAACCAATCAGCAGTTAGGCTGGCCTCATAGGGAACTAAAGCCTGTCTTTGCCTATGTGACTGCAGGGCTGTGATTGGCTCTCCCCCTCCTACTGTGCCTCTGACCATGAGGACACACCTACCCCTCACTTGAAACATGGACAGGGACTGTAGCATTGGGAGCTCCAATAAAGGGGCCATTATTAAAGATATTTAATGTTTGCCTGAACAAAACCCAGCACCATATATTATTCATTATTGCGTACAAAATTAGGGTTATTTCATTTATCCTATATGTCCCCTTTAATGGCAGGACACCTGCCTCCCAGAAGTAAAACTTTTATTGTGACTTCTGGGCCCTCCCCCCCCCCGAGCGTATTTGAGAAATTGTACACAAACCAACGTTCAGTCTCTGGTTTCCATAATGTTAGTTTCTATGTACACATACACATATTCATTTGATTCCCAGTGCTAAGCCTGCTAAACTGGAGCCTCCGCCTCTGGAAAGGGTCCGACCTGCGCGGCTTCACAGTAGGCTATTTTGTATGACATCATCGCTGTTAATAGGATACAGGCTAGAAACATATGGGTACAGCAGATAATCCGATATTCATGGAAAAAGTTGGACAACGTTGACCTACGACAAGCACTTTGAAAAGTAGAAACAGCATAAAGAGCCACTATCATGTTGGAAAAACTGAAACGTATAATTTAGCTTTGTGATGAGAAGAACATATATCAGTCCCTGTTATTTCATGTTTTTCAAGATACCGCCTGCCTCTTTGATTGTGATATAAAAGGCTTTGCTCTCAAAAGAGATTGTATTTGTTGTATCCCATGACCTGCTAAATAGAAAATTGTTTGGCACTCTGTAAGCGCTCGGAATGGGTCATTGGGGGAATAATACTGGCAGCACATGTCTTTCAGTGGATTATTTCAGAAGAAATTTGTCTTATTTCTGATTCTGACTGCTTTCAGACCCACATTCTAATTTAACAAAGGTATATTTCCAACATGGACACGTCACTGCCATGTATAATCTGCAGTCCCTTAGCCTGTGGATGATGCCCCCCCCCCCCCGGCATAAGAGAAATACTAATGCAGAATATAATGTAAACTGTGCCTTTCTGCTGAGAAGCAGAACTAGAAATCTAAATATTTAGCCACATTCCTTTAAACTCATGGGATAGCTTCAGGAATTCAAACTCTGAAAAATATCTCTGGGACATTTCTAGGCTGAGAAAGAAGAGATCTGCATGGAAAAGCAAACAGCACAGATATAAATGCAGAGAAAGATATTATTAAAAAATTATCTCTATATATATTATTATTAGGGATGCACCGAATCCACTATTTTGGATTCTGCCGAACCCCCGAATCCTTTGTGAAAGATTCGGCCGAATACCGAATCCGAATTTGCATATGCAAATTAGGGGTTGGAAGGGGAAAACATTTTTTACTTCCTTGTTTTGTGACAAAAAGTCACGCGATTTCCCTCCCGCCCCTAATTTGCATATGCAAATTAGGATTCGGTTCGGCCAGGCAGAAGGATTCGGCCAAATCCGAATCCTGCTGAAAAAGACCGAATCCTGGCCGAATCCCGAAACGAATCCAGGATTCGGTGCATCTCTAATTATTATATAAAGTTACATTTACGCACCGGCTGGACTGATTTGTGCCTAATGACATTACTGTGCTGGAGCGAGTGTTTACAATCAGAATGAGTTTCGATCACTGGAATAAGCAGTTGAGCAATGCTAGAGCTAGTGTGCACCTGAGTAACATTACTGAATAAAATACAGGTATACGATCAATAATGATGAAAGCTCATAAGAGATAAGGGGATTGATCACCATACCTAAAAAAAAGTCTGCAATAAATCATTTGAATGTTAATTAAACCACCACCGCTATGGATTAATGCAGTTTAGGATTAAGTTAAAGCCAGGCTTTTACAGAGAAAATTATTTTCAAAAATTAGAATTATTTGCTTGAAATGTAGTTCTATGAACTTGGCCTTGCAGTAACTTGGAGCTTTCTGGATAACGGGTTTCCAGATAATGGGTACTATACCCATATGGGAATTTTTTATACTGTTTACATGTCGTAAGAGAGATTCCAAAATGACTGCAGCTAATGTGCAACCAGATCTCAGATAGGCCACTCTATATGGGCTAGTGGTGTTTCCTCACACGGGCACCCCTCTTGGGCCCTGGCCGGCTCTATCCGGTTCAGCCTCTCCTCTTAAACCCTGGCTGGTAGGTCTCTCGCCGGAAACACTTTGCCCACTAACTCCTAGTTGGGGCCATATCTGCTTATAATAGTTACCTTGCTCTCTTACACTTTCTTTACTTTTACTGTTACACAACTAGGCCTAACGCTACCTAGGCTCAATACCTCTTACAGGAGATGACTGTACAGCTGCAGAGCCCACTGCTCATCTTGTTTCCCATGATGCATCTCTAATCTAACTTCCTGAAACTTTCTCTTTTATAATTTCCTAATCCTAGTCTCCACCCACTGGGGCCTTTGCCTTACAACTAGTATCCTCTAGCTCCCCCTAGTGGCCAACATTTAACATTTATATTAAACCATTAAAGGACCAGTAACATCAAATTTTTAAAAAAAAAATTCGTTAGAATACAACGAAAAAAAACACCAAGACAAATTAAAATTTCAAAATTGCAAAGCCTTTATTAAGAAATAACTTACCGAAACTCCACTTCCTGTCCTCTTCAGAAATGGCGATATGGCGACCATCCATAGTGCGGTGCTGGATTTGTCCTCCCTGGCTAGCTCCCATAGTATACTGACAGCAGGAAGACGGTGCTGGAAAGTGGACGGCTGCAATTTTAAAAATTTTTTTTTGATGTTACAGGTCCTTTAACATTTTACTCTATTACACACTGGGGCGAATTGCCATTTCGCCAATTTACTAACAGTGTCCCTGGCGAAATTCGCCAGCGAAGTAGATAGACTAGAGCAACTTCGCACCCTAACGCCTGGCGAAGTTGCACTCTGGCGAAGGAGCGAAACAACACGAATTTACTACTTTTTTTTCGGAACGCTACCTCTTGCGCCAGAGTTTACTTCACCAGGTCAGACCAGGCGAAGAGCAATAGAGTATATAGGAGTTTGAAAAAAAAAGTTTTTCTAAGTCCCCGAAAAACGCTGGAGTTTTTTACTTTTTAAAGGGTGATAGGCTGAAAAAGATCGAAAATTGTTTTTTTCGGGTGCCCACCTTCCCCCCTACATTTGATAACATATGGCACCTTAACTATACTTCTGTAGTGTTCTATATTTGCTGCAGCATACACGTCCATTTAAACTTAAATTTTGCACTAGCGTAACTTCGAACCGCTGATCACAACTTCGAACCGCTGATCGCAACTTCGCAAATGATCGGTAACTTGTGCGCAACTTCGGCTCTTCGTGAATTTGCGCAGCCCTGGCGAATCTACGCCTGGCGAAGTTCGCAAAGTCAACACTGGCGCAACTTTGAAGGTAAGTAAATTTGCCCCACTGAGTTCCTAGTTTCAGCTCCTTGTTAACCACCAAGTTATCCAGTTCTAAAAGACTGCAATACAACAGTAAGGTGCAGACTATCACAATGTATCTTTCATTGATACCACGGAAATTGATCACATGCACTTGCACACACCTCAAATATGTATTTGCTTAACAGAATATAGACTGATTATTTAATGAGATGACCATATGTCCCTAACATTAGGTATAGGCTCAGACCAGGATTCTTTATGTCAAGTAATTTAACTATCCCATCTTAAGCCAAATTTCCCTGTATAATGTTAATTTGTTAATTGTTGGGTCATGGGCAGCTTTGAGCCATTTGGTTAGCAATGTTTTTTCAGCACGACTCTCAAGTTCCCTATATGGCACCATACTACAATGGAGTTAATGTAAAATGTCTGAAAACACCAACATTGTGTTGTCAAACTGAAATGTTCCAGTATTGGTGCTTAAAGAAATATCAATATAATATAATGATAGATGGCAGGGTTGAATTCAGGCACTTTGGTGAAACACAATAATAATGCACTGGACAAAACCATAGCTCACAATTTATAAATACAGTAATTTTTGGCAAATATGTTGCAGTGAAAAAAGCTTCCTACAACCCTATCCCCTGATCACACTCGGCCCATAGACAGTGGCGTAAGTATAGAGGAAGCTTCCTCTATAGCCAACAAGAACCCCACCATTCCCCAGCTGCTCTCTTAACTGCGTCAGGGAAGCAGAGAGCATTGGCATATGGTATGGTGGTGAGTGGGTGAAGTCCGGGCAGGAAGTGGGTGAAGGATGGGGATCAGAGTGCATTGGGTCCCATTGGGAAGATTTTATTGCAGGGGACCTGCTGCACTCTGGTTAAGCCACTGCCCCTATGCTATGGTCTAGGAGAGCCTGTCCATTAATCCGCCCCTGAGCCAATGTCACCCCCAAAGAAGCAAGTTGTGATCTAGCACAGGCACTAATGTATTAGAAGAAAAGATGAGAATCTATTTCACAGAAACATGTCTAATTGAATATTTTCTTTGTTTGTGTGAGGAGTTAAAAGGCAGCTGCATTAGAGCCCTTTAAACCAACCACTAAAGAAATGGTCACAATATAAGTGCTAGTTGCCTGGTAATTCTCTTTATAGTCACATGCTCTGAGCCTGCCTGGGCATGATAGGCTTAAAGGAATTCAGCTCGGATGCACTGGTCACTTCAGCTTTATGTGCAATACTTTCCATGTATTTTTAATGCTACTAACAAGATGTTCTCATTAGTATCATGAGACTGAACAGAACAAGCTAAAATGTTTGCATTTCGGCCTGCCTGGATTTAATACACAGCCTGCTCAGTGTTCTGAGGCACAAGCCACTGGAGCCATTATTACTGTTGCGCAGAAACAGGGGAGATTACTTGGGATTATTATTTGATTTAAAGTACACAGCGAATGTTTTCTGGGAAAGGAAATGAACAAAGGGGCTTTTGAGGAGGGTGGTAGAGGGTGATGTATGTTCTGAATTATGATGATACAGAAGCGATAATAGTTCTAAAGCAGATGTTGTAGAACATCCCAGATGCATGCAATAAATGCAAGTGAAATATCAAAGAACAAATATGATCATGGAAGTACATCACAAGTTTTCAGTGCGTTCTTGTGTACAGGCAACATTCAGTGTCTCTCAATGAGACAAGTTGATTGCAGTGTTTTTGCATATACCATGGTGTGCTAAATCTAATAAATTGTGCGTTGGGTTATTTTAGAATGATTCAGTAAAGAAGATACAGACATTGCGTTCCAGCAAACATATTTGCTTCTCGCCAATGGGACACACACACAGGGCTGGATTTGTGGGCAAAAGCAAAGGACAAAAACCTGGGCCTAGGGCAGCAAAATTCAGGGGGCAGCATGTCGCTCGCTGGTCACATCTACAATGGGAACTGGGCAAGAGATTTGGACAATTCTTTGAATCTCCCACCCACCAACACCACAGTGCTGGAGATTGGGGGATCAGCACTGGAGGAACAACAGAGAGTAGTTGAGTTACAGGGCCGGGCCAAGCTGGTCAGGAGCTCTAGGCAATCTGCCCTGCCCCTTGCCATGCAAAGGCCCGACCGCGATGTTCGAGTGTATGAGCAGCATCTGAGGGGAGGACAGGGAAGGGAGAGCAACAGAGAGGAGGGAGCAGAGCGAGAGAGGGCAGTGAACTCGGACTAGGGGTAGGCAGAAGACAATTTAATAGGTACCTGCCCAGCACCCTCTATTGGTGCTCCATAGGCAGGTGCCTCTTCTGCCTATCCCTAGTTCTGGCCCTGGTGAGTTAAATGCAAGCTGCTGGGGGTTTGAGCAGGGTGGATGTGGGAGCATGAGTGGGGTATGCGTGGGTGCACAAGGGTGTGTTTAGCCTCCAATAGGAAGTAATTACATCTTGCATCAAGTACCTGTTACTGTTTTATTATTTCAGAGAAAAATTTGGATTAAATGGATAAAACGGAGTCTACGGGTCTTTCCTTAATTTGGATCATTCTGTATAATAGATTTCCGGATAACCTATCTCATACCTGTTATACACTCTGTGCTAAATGTAAAATATAATACAGTTAAGATTCAACTTTTCTATAACCAGAGAAGCTCATGACTAAACAGCTCAGACATTCATTCAGATCCCTGTGCAAATTCTTCAGAAATATTATCAGCTAAATAGGATGCCTGGCCAAAATCCCCTTTGTCACCTCTTTTTATGAAATTTGGGTCAACTTGTAATTTCCTGCCCCACTGGCATCAGAAAGTAGGGCATTAGCAGAACAGAGATGTATTGTATTAGGGGTTTTTTTTCTACTGTATCATCTGCAGAAGGTAATACTGGATATATATCAGTTATTACAATAATCCAGTACAGTTTAGGTACATAGCAACTGTGAAGATCCAGTGGAGAAACGAATATCCTTAACTCTTTGCTGTTTAATAACACTAATACTAGTGGACACTTTTAGAAAGGCAGAGGTTTTTTTCCTTAAAGTTTCCAGTTGGCTTGTGTACTTTATACAGTTCCCATGCCTGTGGATGAAGCATGCTTATATACGCAAGGAGTTCTAAATGAGTCCCAGACTGCACTTGCAAGGGGGCTGTCTCTATCAGGAGAACTGTAATGCTGTGTTTAGATGTGTGACATTGGCTTGGTGTGATGCCAGCATATTTCATTTAATGGAAAGTCTCTGGCACGGCTCCTGTTAGACTTGTGCAGAATAATCCTTTGTCTTTTACTGCTGAATTCAACCATTCAGAAGAACAAAGCTCTGGGGATTTGCTTTAGGTTCAAAAAAGTGCTTCCTGGTGCAGTAACATTTTTCTTCTATTTTTTAGTTCAACATATTCTTTGAGAGATGCATTATTTGTTTTAAGCCACAGTCCCCAAAAGGGTTTTTAATGAATCTGCTTTTTCTATAACAAATAAATATGTCATGAATCATTTATCACCCAAAGCAAACTGGCCGGCGAACAGAATCTTTAGCTTTTTCTCATATGGCCTTCAAGAGCAGCATAATTGGTTACTTGTATTCAATTAAAAATCGTGTAGCCATAGAACAGAGCGTTCTTGTGTACCAGAGAGGGGAGTTACTGGAGCTGGGACTCTTGAGCAGGTCTCCTTTCAATCGTCATTAGAAGCTTTGTGTGGAAATCAGGGCTATTGCCCTCAGATGCTCTCACTAATTGTACTAGGGCCAAATTCATCCACGTTCGTTTACATAAGCATAGTATAAATATGGATGACTTGGTATCTCTGAAAACAGGTAGAGTTTATTGACAAAATATATGAATATACCAAGTTGATTCAACCAATGGGCAGCAGCTCAGGTTATCCTCAGGCAGAATGGTCTCTTCTAACCAGCTGACAACTGTCCTTAACTTCATACTGCCAGAATGGCCAAGGGACCTCCTATTACTTCTCCAGATAATCCCTGCGGTTTCAGACTGGCCCACCTGGATACCAGGAAAACCCCATTTGAGTCCAGGTACCAGTAGATCCTGCTGACCCAACCAATTGGGCTTTTATAGCTATCCTATGGCCATTGCCTTTTTATGTATGAGAACAAATAGGAAAAATGGAGGGAAGGGTAGATAATATATATAGGGGCATAGTTACGTGCACATTTTTGCTTCGGAAGGCTCTGCCATACTTTAATTTACTGCAAATACGTGTATTTATGAAAATGTGAAACGTCATCTCAGCAAAAGAACACTGGCTTACTTTTGCCAGCAAAAATTTGTCAGCGACAAAGTTTCTTAGCAAATTTTCTCAAGTGTTTTTTTCTTACTAAGGAAACTTCATTTAACATGCTTACATCAATTTAAATATGGTGGGTACATAAAGGTCATATGTATGTCTTTATAAGTGATGTTGGTGAAATTGCTGGAAGTGGCCACTTATTATTAAAAATGTCCAAGGAAGCAAAATTAAGACACAATAGATCCTCTATTGTCCTACACATGAGCCCACCCTAAAACAAATGTGGCATGAGCTTTAAATGGTTAAAAATGGTTAAAAAGTGTAAATAACATACATTTAATGCTACAACTTGTAAACACAATCCCACATTAATATATGAAGAAACGCCAGAGTTTTGTCTTTTTTTATGATATTTTTTGGAGTACAGGATATGATGTCACTGGCATAATAATGTTGAAGATGTAGCTTTGTCTTATTAATTCACCAGCCAGAACCTGGCTATAGACTGGTGAAAAGGGTAACATAGAAAAGTTCCTACTTTGAAAAATTTTCGGATTAACAATCGTTTGCCTGGGGATTATGCACAAGCTTTGCTGGGTATTGGTGTTTGTTTAGATTGTAAGCTCTGCAGTACTGTTTTACTGTAGAACCCTACTTTAAGGTGGCCATACATGGGCAGATAAAAGCTGCCGACAGACCGAGTTGGCAGCTTATCAGAATGTGCATGGGGTCCTCCGATGGGCTTCCCCGATCGATATTTGGCCGAAAGTCAACCAGATTTAGATCGAGCAGGGTTAAAAATCCCGTCGGATCGTGGCCGCATCTGTTCGTAGATGCGGTCCTGCGATTCGACTACCCCGTATTGACAGCATTGTGAACCGATCGTTGAGCCTTAGGACCCATGATCGGATCAGCCCGATATCGCTCACCTCAATGTGGATCTCTGCGTGTTTGGCAAGCTTTAGTTAGAGGCTCTGCCTAAGCCTATTGCAAACCCCTCACTCACACACAACAAGAACCTTGTATTGGTGCAGCTGCTACTGTATGTGAATGAATAAGCTCTGCCAACTTAAATGCAGCATAAGCAAAAGCAAAGGTACATTCAAGCTGAAACTGGTTGGCCATTTTACAAATAACACACATGGTGGCTTACAAAGCAATATGTTTTTTATTTGCCACATACATTACTACAGAAAACATTTACTTACTTCAGCAACAGGGGAATCATTGTGGCATCATCTCTACAGTGCATTGAGTAAGATCTGGGAAACACTCCATATGTAGGGATCCTTGTATACTAGTATAGTTGAATAAGGCACATTAAAGGGGACCTGTCAACCAAAAAAATAATTCCAAATTATTTTCAATTATTTTATTTTAGCAAAATAAACATTACTTACACTAGATTTATTATTTAAAATGTGTTTCCTTCAGTCTTGGAATTACACAATCACAGCAAGCAGGCAGCAGCCATTTTGTGGACACTATTATTAAGACAAATTGTGTATCACCCCAAAATCTTGTGTATGCACCAGAATGGGGGACTTAATGCCCATGTGCAGTATCCTACACAATTATAGAAGAGGGAGGGGGAATGCAGGGAAAGCAGTGACATGTAGGAAGTGCTGAATGGAAAGTGAAAGTAATTGACTGCCCCACCTCTATGCCCCAGGCATAGAGGCTGGACAGGTAACATCTACTTGACAGTTCAAATATTTAAACACCTTTATAACAAACATGGATGCTTTAATTAAAAAAATGATTTGGGTTTCATGTTTAATTTGCAAAGGACTTTCATTATACAGCTTTTTATTTGTGGGTGACAGGTCCCCTTTAACAAGTGCACAGTTGCGTAAATATATGCAACAGGTAATTTAGATTTTTTCTGCAGGAGAAAAAAAGTCCCCTCCCTTCGCTAGAAACTGATTAAAAAGCTTGAATATATCTATAATTAAATTGAGGGCTTTTAACTACTGAATTTCCACTAATGACTCCTTATGCTTAAAAATGAGTAGGAGACAAAGAAAAGCTCAGTTCGGAATCACTGTTAATAACTTTGATTTGATCTGTAATTTAGAGTGTGCACCACCTACTACATTTCATAAGGGTCCCTTTAATCTTAACAACTTTGTTTGTGTTAATTAAAGTCCCTTCATAATCCTATAAGTGATTAGAGAGCTTTGAGATTTTACGGTGTCTGTGGCAAGCTTTATACCCTCTTATAAATATCACAATTAATTGGCATCATTTATAAACTCTGGACAAATGTGTGTGGGAGGTCATTCACTAGTATAAATTCATATATAAAGGTAGAGCCTGGCAGCCCAGATCATGTGACTGCAATGCACACAGCAGACTACATCTCCCAGCGTCCAATCAACAGCCAAAGGCCCTCCCTGGTAATGGTGGTTCCTGCCCTTGTAAGGCTGTACACATGATGGTTTAAAGATACAATAGATTAGGTTACTGCTCATAAAAAAGTGCTAAAGTTTATTTTAGAGATACTTTGTGTAGCCCTGCTCTTGGAACAGACAGTTTATTTAAAGAGACACTTTACATAAAGACCCGCTGGCCTTATAAAGCATTGTAGAATTAATTGGGCTTAAACAGTTACAAATACTCTGCTATAATTTAGGTGAAATTAAGGAAAATCACTAGACTGTTTACAATTTCAGTTGGTGTGTATAAGCCCCAGGCATATTCTTAAATGGGCCATAATATGTATATTTCGATATTCCTATGACCAGAATGTGTTTAAAAGGGAGCTATCATATCGTCATACTGAAATAAGAAACTTTCTAAACACAATTAATTAAAAATTCTGCATTGTTTCTGAAATAATCAAGTTTATATTCACTATTCCTCTCTCAGCATCTGTTTCTGTTCATTCTGTCTTCATGCATCAGTTGGGTGTCAGATATATATATCTTATGGGGGGGGCTCTCTTTCTTAGCTGATGTATTAGAGCTTCCAGAACAAACAAAATCTAACAAAATAACTGCCTTTTGCAACAAATCCTGCATGTAGAGAGTCAGGATTTCTAGTGATTTTAATAGAGTGAGCTGTGATACATCTTCTAGGCAAAAGGAGCCCCCCTATAAGATATTTTGGATCATTCATCTGACACCCAACTCCTGAATGAAGAGAGAATGAGGTGAAACAGATGCTGAGAGAGGAATAGTGAAGATAAACTTGATTATTTCAGAAACAGTAACGAATATTTAATTGATTGCATTTAGAAAGTTTCTTTTATCACTATGCTGAAGCTTATATTACATTTTCATTTTTGTGATCGTTCCCCTTTAAGAAGATCATGCTGTTTAATAATGAATCATGGTGTGGACACTTGTGATTTACGCTTTGACCTTGGAGTAAAATGAGATTTGCCCAGTTCCTATTACAGTTAGCCATGATGAAATGCAATATGGCTCTGCAAAGCAGAATGAGCTCTGTTTGATAATTGGCCTGCCACCTTATATAAAGCTTTTTACATGTGCGTTAGTAGACATATCTGTGAGGCAGAAGCTGAGAGCAGAGAAAGCTGCATTTAGAGAACAGTTTTGGAAATAGCAGAGGCAGCATTTACTGTGAGCCAATAGCCTCTGCTGGACCCTCATGGATGGATAATATCCTTGGTTAACATACAACTGTATCAATATTTTAAGTATAATAGTAAGGCTAGAGGTTAGAGGTTTCTGAGAGTTGCAGTACACATACCCCAGGAAGGTAGCATGTTCAGCATGATGTTGGATAGCAGATTCTATTAATGCTCTTAAGAGTAGCTTGGATGATTTCTTGAACAAGCATAATATCCAAGCTCAAACTGATTTCAAGATCTACAGTTAGTTTAGTATAGGTATGTGTATTTATATAGTTTATATTTGCGAGTCTATAGATAAGTCTATATAAGTTTGTGTAATATATATATATATATATATATATATATATATATATATATATATATATATATATATATATATAATATCAAAACAGGGGGGTTGTGGGAGCACTCTAAAGGCTTTAAAGTATATATAAGTATAATAAATGCTATTGCATATGTACCCAAAACAGGGGTTATTTTGTTACAAAGTTATGATCATAAAATTGATAAGCCACCATACCACGTCAAGGTAAACCCCGAATGGCGGTCCCTAACGGATCCGAACGTTCGATTAGAAGGATTTTATCGTTTATGGAACGATTTTTCGTTAAAATCCTTCGAATTCGAAATTCGACCCTTGATAAATCTGCCCCTAGGTGAAATTCATCAAGAGCCAGTCAACTCGTTTGTATGTTTTTGGAGAGTGGGGGGAAACTGAATTATCAAGAGGAAACCCATACAGAAACAGGGCAAGAACAACCCAGGTCAGAACTCAGGACCCCAGCACTATATGTACTCCTGCTTCCAGGTCTGGACTGGGAGTCAAAATAGGCCTTGGTATGGCAAGTACACAGAGGCCTAACAGTCCCCAGCAGCCCAATAAATAGTAACTGTCTATGGCATCTTACAGCAGTCTCTCTGGCATTTGCCAGAAACCAGAGATTCCAGTCCGGGCCTGCTCGCTACCCCTTTGTAAAGCATAAGAAGGTGGGTGCTCTTGACATTAACACTACTACAGCCACAGTCAAAGCCTTTTCAACTGTCAGGTAGTGGTTCCTACAACATTTCCCAGTAGTGAGATTTTCCTGGAAAAGATTCACGAGCTCATGTGGCTACATTGATTGCATACCCAATTGACCAGAATTTTTTTTTAAAGAAAGTAACATTAAAAAGTCAAACATTAGTTCATCCTACAAGCCATGGCGTCATTTAGTGGACTTTGAAAAATCGAAGGTTTTTTTTGAAAATACTTTGATTCGAATCTGATCGAAAACGATCCGAATTCGAATGGAATGATCGAATACAGCCTATTCACCCAAAGTTTAAAAAATTATTTTTTTTTAAATAAATTTCGAAATTAATAAAAAACTCCCACCACTTCCAAATTCGTCCTTGATAAATCTGCCCCATAGTATTTGTTAATTAAAAATGTGACTTATTGCTCTAATAAGCTTAGTTAAATGTATATATAACAATTTCATTTTTTGGTTAATGTTCCTTTAAGGAGACCTCAGTTTGAAGAGAACATTTTAAATGCTTTGTTGCAAATTTGTTTTTTAAATATTATTTCCAGTGTGCTTTTTCTGCAAGCTGTCAGATATTTATATGGCACAATTATACACACTTCTGCCTCCTCCAGCTAAGAGAAAAACAATATCCTAATGTTAAAGCATTTCTCACAGAGAGCTCTGTGCCAGTCCCATGGGTTTAGCATATAGCAAAACAGAATAAAGAGAATCATTGAAAATACTATTTTAGGAAACAGATCTGCTATTAAACAATAAGCAAAAGAGTTTGTAATATATTACCTTATTTAACATAATATCAGCGTATTTGAAATTTATGTAGAAACACATTTACACCTCTAGTTATATGATAAAATTAGATTAAGGTGCTGTCACAAAGGAGCCTGTCATTGTTCCCAATCCCTGTGTGCAGCAAAGCTTGTGGATTTGCAGAATAAGTCTGTACTATTGGTATTGTGTGGATGAGAGAACTGGAACTATTGTTTTCTAACTTGAGTCACTGCATGATACATAAATATATATATATATGTGCAATGAGCTGAAGAGTGGTTTCATTTTATGCTTACACATCCCAGATTTCATGTTTCTATACTTTATTTAATTTTGACTTGCAATATAATTTTTCATTGTGTTTCAATAACCAATCCAAATGGCCAAAATCCCAAATTCCAGATATAATATAACTGTGCTTTTTTGATCCTTGATTGAGCGTTTTGGGCCCATTGTGGATACAAGAATAGCTGTTTAAAGGGGCTGTTCATGTATAAATTAATATTTTGTATGATGTAGAGAGTGATCTTTTGAGACAATTGGCATTTGTTTGTATTTTTATTATTCAAAGTTTTTTTTAGTTTTTTAGCTTTTTGTTCCGTAGCTCTTCTGTTTGCGATTTCAGCAATCTGGTTGCTAGGGTCCAAATCACCCTAGCAACCATGCACTGATCTGAATGTGAGAGGAGAGGGCCTAAATAGAAAGATGAGTAATTAGAAAGTAGTAATAACAATAAATGTGTAGCCTTACATAGCAATTTTAGATGGGGTCATTGACTCCCATTTGAAAGCTGGACAGAGTCAGAATAAAAAGGCAAATAATTCAAAAAGTACAAAAATGAAGGGCAGTTGAAAAGTTGCTTAAAATTAGCCATTCTATAGCATACTACAAGATAACTTAAAGGTGACTTTTACAGAGTGCAAAGAATATTTTGCCTTAAGGGTGGGCCTGAGTTGCAGGTCTAAAATATGCAACTGGGCTTTGTGAAAAGAGGTTCCCAGAATTCTCTCTCTCATGGCACTATTGCCCAACACATGTCCTTAACCAGGACCTTCCTCAGGAACAGCAAACAGAGCCTCCACTAACAAAAAGACAATTCAAAAATCAAAAGTGATAAAGGTCAGATTGCTGACCTTAACGTCAGGTCTCCCTTCATTTGAATAAAACACCATTTATTGATTTTTAAGTTCTGTGTGTGCGGAGCCTTCTTCTCTGATATATATATAGATATATATATATATATATATATATATATATATATATATATATATATATATATATATATATATATATATATATATAAAAATACACACATACATACAACTGAACTAAGGAACAGTTGTAAACACAAACAACTGGCACTAGGCAATATGTGCTTGCCATCAGATTCTCACTCTAATTGTTTGTGCTATGGGTGCCTCTGACTTTAAATTTGGTGTACTTCACAAGCTCCATAATAATTAACGCAGTTGGAGAGAAAAGCAGATTACCCCGTCCACTGTACATGGAGAGATGAGTTGATTGTAAATATTTCCATTGTTCAAACAGCAGACGCAGCACAAATTCGAACAAGGCGGCCTACTTCCACTTGTCACGTTGCCTCAAGTTTCAGAGCAACACATGACTGAAAGTTACCTGCCGTAACCTGAGCTGGAGCTCTGTGAGCTGGAGAAAGGCCAGCCATGCTGAACACTCTGCCTTACACTTTAATAGTCTGCACCAGATGCATCAGTCTTTACACCTGGCTCTAATAGATTCTCTGCCAGTCAGGCTCTTGATTTGTATTTTCTTCTATATATTGTTGAATACACGTATACGCAAAAATAACACAAAGAGCAGAGACCCAGGGTACAATTTAAAAATAAAATAATTAAAAAAAAAGCATGAACACCTGGAGTCTTTGGTCCAGCCATGGCACTGCAGTTTCTGTACATGAAAGTCTTGGATTAGTATTTTTAGCAAATAATATGCATCTGAGTAATAATCACTAGAATGTACATCCTGTCTAGTGGCTGTAAGTGGGTGCTCTGAAAGGCCCATTTGAAAACGAGTGTTCCCAGCTGGGAAGCTGCTACCCCTTTCTAGGAGAAAATAAGCTAAATGCTGGGTGGGGATAGGGCACCCACCTATGTGTCTGCACCTGAAAAAATTATCTTGCCTATGACCATTATAGGCACTAATAGCTTCTGTAGGGACCCATAGGGTTAATATGTCTCTATGGCTTTAATTCCCTACCCTTCCTCCTTTTCCCTAGTTGCTGGGCAAAAGCCCATGTATCTAGTTTACTTCATCTATCCTAGTTATTGGCCAAGAGGTGTAATGACCATATCCTGCAAAACTTTAATATAGTGTATGGAAAGGGGTGGATCTTCCTCTTTGGCTTCTGGCGTCCTTATCAGCTGGATGTGCCCATTGAGCCTGGGTACACCAAGGCCCAGTAAAGCCATTGTCCTAAAGGGACCAGCGATAGATAGTACAGATACTAAGAGCAGCTTTGTGCTCCATCAAGGATCTGTAGCAGGGAGTAGCTTCCCAAGGCTCCTAGATTGCCTTCCACATTGGAAAGGGTGTCAGGCAAGGTCCTGCAAGGTACATGGACTTGACTTAAAAATTGTACTCCATATTAGTAGATCATAGCAACCAGTCAGACTAATGAGGGGACGTTTCTGATTGGTTGCATAAAATGACATGTCTTGTGAGGTCCTAATTTAATTTCAGATTTATTTTGAATGAGACACAATTACCTTTATTATGCCAAAATATTCAGACTGGGATATTTGAACTTATTGTAATGAATTTAATTTGCTTTCTAAAACCTGATTTACTTGTTACAGTGTCTGCTCTACTGGTCTGCCAAACCTGCATCATTTCCTATAAAAAGTACTCCTCATCATCATTCACACCCCACTAATCATGGTACTGCTTCCATACAGTTCTTGGAATGACATTTTATAATTCTTTTACGACCTAAAAAGCCATTTTTAAATATGCCTTTGATGCTACAATTCTATCTCCTGAGCTGCCTCATTGACTAGGGTGAGTCCTTTATAGAGTTCTGCTTTGAAAATGATGCTATAATCCAGGACTGTTTAGCTTGAGCACTGCAGGCTGCATGTACCCCTCCATGGGGCTAATTTTCTTATGCTGTACATGTAAATATACACTGATCTACCCATCTAGGCAGGGAGTACTGCCTCAGCAGAACATATCAGTACAAAGATAGTATTAATTACAAACCCAATATATTCAGTAACATTGTGCTGCCTCAGCAGAACATATCAGTACAAAGATAGTATTAATTACAACCCCAAATATTCAGTCACATTGTGTGGCCTGCACTCAGTGTTTCCACAATGTTATATCTGTAAAGTCATGCACTTGTGAGTCTACTGATTGTACCATTCTGTTCTCGTGTGCATTATATAAGGCCTCATATACTATGCATGTGGCAGGGTTCAAAGTGGAAAGACCAGGCATTAAGAGCCACATTTTTTGCACTTGGCATCCTGCCTTGTGTTTGTGCCTTACGGGGCAGCTCTTTACACAGCAGAGCTGAATTCTGCAGCAAATTTCTCAAATACAAGTGCTCCATAGATGGAAAATCAGTAATAACAGTTTTTGTGGAATGCCATGCAGACAAACAATATGGCACCTTTAAATCATATAGAACAACTACAAATACAGTGCGCAAAGGAGAAATGTTCTCAGAAAGACAATAGTAGCAGAAGGCAGGAAGGACTGAGCAGCGCAGAATGCAATGCAACTAAACAGAATGCAAGTACCTTTAATAAAAGACTTTGTAAATGAGCCTGAGAGAGAGTGAGATAGAGATTGACAGAAAGAATATAGATAGATATTCTGTAGCCAGGGTTGGACTGGAGCTTTAGGGGCCTCCTCCCTTTAAACGCCACGCCACACGCATGCATGGAAAACAGCTGGGCAACCAGGGGAGCAGGTCTGGTTCTACTACGACCCTGTCTGTAGCTACATAGATACAGAAGACTCTGCAGACAGAAATACAGATAGAAACGTTAGATAATGAAGCATTTACAATTCTGCAAGGAAACATTTTAAAATGTAGAAAAGAAAACACAAGCCTTTAAGTTTGCCAGTCACATAGTATGATCTCAACTGATGAGGTAATGCAGGGAGGAAGAGGCTGTGTCAGGCAGTATGTGAGCAATTCTTGGAAACAAGGGCATGCTTGTAAAACTGCACAGCTAGCAATCCCCACATATAGCAGCTTGTGTTACTCTCTCTCAATTATATTTTAGAATAGTGCAACAAACAGTGCTACAACCTCCCTCTGCCCTTTAGTTTGTGTCTGTTTTGTATACATGATCTTTACATTATGTCTTTACATTAAAGGGATCCTGTCATCGGAAAACATGTTTTTTTCCAAAACGCATCAGTTAATAGTGCTACTCCAGCAGAGTTCTACACTGAAATCTATTTCTCAAAAGAGCAACGGATTTTTTTATATTCAATTTTGAAATCTGACATGGGGCTGGACATTTTGTCAATTTCCCAGCTGCCCCTGGTCATGTGACTTGTGCCTGCACTTTAGGAGAGAAATGCTTTCTGGCAGGCTGCTGTTTTTCCTTCTCAATATAACTGAATGTGTCTCAGTGGGACAGGGGTGTTTACTATTGAGTGTTGTGCTTAGATCTACCAGACAGCTGTTATCTTGTGTTATGGAGCTGTTATCTGGTTACCTTCCCATTGTTCTTTTGTTTGGCTGCTGGGGGGGAAAAGGGAGGGGTCATATCACTCCAACTTGCAGTACAGCAGTAAAGAGTGATTGAGGTTTATCAGAGCACAAGTCACATGACTTGGGGCAGCTGGGAAATTGACAATATGTCTAGCCCCATGTCAGATTTCAAAATGTAATATTAAAAAATCTGTTTGCTCTTTTGAGAAATGGATTTCAGTGCATAATTCTGCTGGAGCAGCACTATTAACTGATGTGTTTTGAAAAAAAATGTTTTTCCCATGACAGTATCCCTTTAAGTTTGAACAGGGATTTATACAGCATGTACTGTACTTCCTAATACAATCGATATCAAGTATCGTGTGTATGCCAAAGAACAAAGTCTGCTATCAAGTGCTGGAATATCATGCAAAAATCAAAAGTGTTTGGTGTGGTATATATTGTGTTCACTATTTCCCCATAGCTATCATCCTCACTCTACTGTGTGCTGCAATTTGTGTGTGCTAACTTAGGCACATATATTCTCTTTACCTGCAATTATGCTGAAATTTGCCCCTGTTTAGTACACTTTGTACTTGTTCAGCCAATTTTTCACTATTGTTTCCCTTATCCCAGTAGACACCAAGATGAGGAGGTCTGAAAAATATTATGTTCTACTTAAACTCCATTCTGTTGCACAGGTCAGATATCTTCTGTGTATGTGTGCCTGTAATGCTGGGACACTTAGCAGAAACAACTTGAGGTGTCACATGAAAATTCTGTACCTACAAGGAGCAGTGGGGAAAATGAACAAAAGTAAGGGCTGTGCTTGGCTATTTGGTAGGCTCTAGTGCAATAAATGTGCAAATCACACATAAAGTGAAAGGGTACAAAAACTGGACCTGCTTTAAGAAGAACAAGGTCCCTATCTCCTCTGATCAAAAGGAGCAAAATCGCTGCAAGGCTTGGGAGCCCCTTTGTCCAATCCCCTCCAACCCGATATTATATAAGGGGAAAGGATAATAAAATGACCTCTGAGGCTCAAAATTGTTTGCACTCATGCTGGGACCAGGTTTCAGTGGGTAAAGGGCCATATGGGCACTCATCTCCCCCCCCCCCAGATTCATACAAAGAACAAGGAGAGAACTGCACCGAATCCTTTAGAAAAAAGTGCCAAAGTGACACACAGTGAAGATAAAAAAAAATATTGATAAATAAACAAGATAATAAATTATTATTATTAACATGTATTTTTAGAGATCCAACAAATTGTGCAGCGCTGTACATACGATTATAAAAATTGGCTGTGTGCAGCCCCAGCCTATTGACTGGATTTTAAAAATTCTCCTAACAGGGTAGGAGCAAAAAGCAAGTGCCACTAAAATGCCAAAATAAAAGTGTGCTTGTGCCTCTGATCAGTGGTGCCTCCAATCACTGGTAATCTGTAGAGTACCCCAGGAGTGAAAACCCTGGGGTGCATAAGTGCTCAGGCTCCCTATGCAATGACATATTTATTTGTTTTTGAGGTAACAGTTCATTTTTTTGTACAGTGTGAGCATTACCCTGGATTTGTATATTAATGTACAGTATATATAATACAAAGAATAATGTGTACAACAGGTCACATTATCCTGAATTGGTACATGAGGATGGTGCCAGCTCTTTGCTGGGTATTTCCTTATGCAAAGAACTCTTACAATCTGCATGTGTGTACTTGCACCTGATCGAATGGCAGGGTCAGACAGGTTTGGCTAACTAAACAGTAGCAATATAGTTGCTAGACCTCGTGTCCATGCTACCTTAAAAAAGAACAATTACTAAGGACTGCAGTATAATCTAAACACCTATTCAAATGCTTGCATAATACAGAACAAACTAAACGAAAATCTTAAAATGTACTAAATTAAATGGAGCTACAATAAGGGTGCCAAACCTCTCCTAAAATTGGTTGGAGCCCACTCCCTTTTAACCTACCTGCTGTTTTTAGTAGTCAATGAATGGTGTTACTACTGGCCTCCTAAGGTTGCAGCAAGTTCTGATTCCACTGTTTTTACTAGACTCAGTGCATGATAACAGGGATATGGCCATACTGAATAATGAATAATGATAGTATATGCTGATTCTTTTCTCAGAGACATGGGGTTATATAATAAAAGACACCAAGTTTGTCCAGGAGCAGTAACCAACAAGGAAATGTTGTGCTCACCACTATTTTTTAAAGGAGAAGGAAAGCTACAGAGGCATTTTATTGCCAATAGATTAGCTGCAATAGTGCAAGCTAGAATGCTATATTTATTCTGTAGAATGTTTTACCATACCTGAGTAAAAAGCTCTAGAAACTGTCTGTTTGTTTAGGATAGGAGTTGCAGTATTAATGTGGTGTGACATCACTTCCTGCCTGAGTCTCTCCCTGCTCTGGGCTCAGATTACAGCAGAGAAGGAAGGGGGAGGGGAAGAGGAGCAAACTGAGCATGCTCTTGCCCAGGGCAATGAGGTTTAAGATGAAAACAGGAAGTCTGATACAGAAGCCCATGTGTACACAATAGAAGGAAAGAAATGCAGTGTTTCTTTTGACAGGGGACTCAGAGCAACATTACTTTGAGGGTTTACTGGTATATTTAGGTGGACCTTTCTGATAAGGCTTACTTAGTTTTAACCTTTCCTTCTCCTTTAAAATCATTAATGAGGTGCAATGAGGTTGTGACCACAAAATTCTCATAGACAAATACAAGAGGTCCTCTGCATTCAACCCATTATCAATATATTATGGACATTGAAACATTTTGTGCCTTAAACTACTAAAAATGCCTTACCCTGTAAAAAAAACAAAAAAAACAGATTAAATATATTGCAATATATGGACAATCAATCCCTGTTTTGTTTAAAGGGTAAGGCATGTTTCAATGTCCTTAATATATTGATAATGGGTTGATTGCAGAGGACCTCTTGTATTTGTCCAGGAGCAGTAACCCCTAGTAACCAATCAGCAGAAAGCATTTACTGGTCATCTATGGGTTATTGCTCCTGCACAAATTTAGTGGCTTTTATTACATATGGGGGTTGCCTCTTATGTATCTTGAATTGCTTTTAAAGGCTTATGTACATTTGTTTATGCATTACATATTTTATGCCCCATGTGTTGTAGCTCAGCTATACATTTTTTCTTTTTATCTATCTTGTCTGTTTTATTCATCTTTTTTACTTTAGTCAGTTTCATGTGGGTATGAATAATTATGTATGTGGGTATGAGTAATTACTTGTCTGTCTGAAAGAAACAAGTGCTGAGCAGACAGGAATGGGCAGGGAAGAAGCTGAATCAGTCCCAGACAACAGGCTACAAGGAATGAAGCTCTGCAGCTACGAGTCTTGCTGGTGGAAGAAACATTCCGTGTCGGACTGGCCCACCGGGATAACAGGAAAACTTCCGGTGGGCCCAGGTGTCAGTGGGCCCTCGTGCTTCTAAACATTTGGCATATTTCATGGCCATTCCCTATTTTTATAAGAAGAAAGGGGCCTAAATAGATGGAACAATAGATTATAGAAAGTAAAGAAAAGAGAATAGGAGAATAGAGGTTGAGTGAGGAGAAGAAAATAATACTGAGGGTGGGCCCCTGGTCTAAGGTTTTTTGGTGGGCCCCTGGTGTCCCAGTCCGACACTGGAAACATTCTTCCAAATAACAGCATACAATGTAAAAAGAAGGTTACTAGTGTTGTTTCTATCCCTTCAGTTCCGCAGGTACATTACTATGCAAGCAGAATCAAAACTAATGATGCACCCTCAATCAACCAGTTTGACACTCTCTAAATGACAAAATATGAATATTTATTTCCAAAGTATTTTGACTTCCAGCACGTCATTATGATCAATTTGGCACAAAACAGATTTTATTTATCACAGTTTCTTTTAAGGAAGCTAACAGCTTTCTGTCAGGATAGCAATAATACAAGATGTACTGAATCCCAGTCTCTTACAAAAGGCTAATCTGTTGTCACAAAGCAGTTTGTTTGTGGCAGATTTGAGGAATTGCTACATTTGGCAAAGAGCTGGAATGGAACAGGTGCTTAAGATCCAAACTTATATTCCAATATATTTTACTGCCTCTCAACAGTTTCCCAAGTGTGAGTGGGTAGGAGAAAAGAAAAACGTTTTAAAATCCTTAGCTATTCTGGGCTTTAATATGCGTTTCTCATTTAGTGTGGGTTTATGCTTTTTCTGTGGACCTTTTTATCTGGGGAAGGCTGGGGATGATTAAGCGGTGTAGGAGGAGGCATCTCATAAATATCTTCTCCTTCTGCTTAATGATCCTACACAATCTGAATATCACCTGGCGTAACTTTCTCTCACAGAGCATAGCCATTGCCTTCGTATTCCCTTTTATAATAATACAATTGAATTATTACATACATTTTAATAGTGTTATTTTATTTTCAGATGTCATGATTTTGCTGTATATACAGGTATGGGATATATTATCCAGAAGCCTATTATCTTGGAAACACATTTCTTTGTTTTGTAAGAGTGAACTGATTAAGCGAAGATAACATACTGGCCACACTGGATGCTTCAAAAGACTATGTATGGTCAGACCTTAACAAAAAAATTATTTTTATAAAGTCCTACTTCAGGAATATTAAACTGCAAGCAAAAACAATGAATATGTCTCTGTTTAGCCATCTATGCAGATGGTCAAAATTAACTTTTCTCTGTTTGTTTCAAGGGCCCAAATGTACAGATATAAACAGAATTGATAAAGAACATTCTGCATTTGCCAATGACATTGATCTACATGCTGAGAAGCACATCAGCAGATGAAATGTATGTTTTAGCACACAGATTGTAATTGCTTGGAATCAAGATTGCTATATGTATGACAGTGATATAGACTTCCAGTATTGCATTTTGTGTACATAATAGCTTAGATATAAGCCAAATCAAACCTCCTAACATTTTGGAAATAAAAAGAGGGACAAAAAAGTTGGCGTGAGCGAGGCGATTTTTCTGACCACACCCATTTTTGTGGCCACACCCCCTAATTACCATGTTAATTTTACAAAATTTCGCAGGTTATAATAGTTTGAACAGATTTCTGTGTTTTTTTTCCAGTTATAACAGTTTTGCTAATGTAGGTGAATTGCCCTTTAAGCTGTGAGTATAACTTTTCCCAAGGGACCTGTTATGTTATATTGTTACAATTACTTATTTGCTTATCTAGATACATTTGAATTGTTGCAAATGTATCTTATCTACTATTGTTGCTGTTGTGGGCTCTCTGCCAAAAGCCAATTAAGTTAGAAACTTTGTTTCTTTTTCTGGCTGTTCAGTGCAGAGAAAAACAGGACTTTCCAGTACAAATGAGGGACTGCAGTTGGAGCTGTCAAAAGAGGGACTGTCCCTCTAAAAACGGGGCAGTTGCGAGGTATGGCCAAAGTAGGATCAGTAGGAGAAAACACCTCCTGTAACAGAAGGAGAAAGAGCACTACAGGCCTACACAGTGTTTCACCTACAGTTAGCTTCTACATAGTTTATCATATAAATATGTTTTTAATGTGCAAATGTGAAACATGAATACCTTTCAAGGAATGGCCCTTATTACCTTCTGTACAGGCAAATATTTGCATATAACCTGTATGGTTATATATACCCCTCTTTTGTACATCTCTGTGGAATATGCTTTTTAAATATGTGCTACTAGAAATAACAATAAAATGGTGAACAATAACACAGGAACAGCATGACATAGATTGTGCTCACAATAAGGGTTTCAATTTCACTATTTCTTCTGGCAATAGAAGGGTTAGAAGGCTAATTAAAATATTTTTGTAAAGGTTTGCCATGAGAATATTAAAGCCTTTGGAATTTGCCCTTTCCCCCATATTTTCTTTCTCTGAATATTTTAGCAACTGTAGTCTGTCTGTAGTACATTTAGGGGAACTGTAGAAGGATTTCTCTGCATACGTTCATGTTGTGTGTGATAGTGGATATATTTGGTGTGTTCTGAGCATTTCCACTGCTTTATAAATGTCAAGCCCTTTAATATATTATAGGTGATAGCTTAATATGTATATTTGCAAGTATGATGATGCTCACTGGAACATGCCATAATGTACAGCGAGATAGCTGAAAGGAGAAAAGGGAGACTTTGCAGTATACTTTAACACACACTAGCACATACCAACCAAAACATGCACAATGTATTGCATATAGCATAAAACAACAGCATGACAAAGGGCTGACAACAGAAAAACCATGGAATACATTGAAAGTACACTTCACATAAAACCTACACATCATTTAAAAACATATGACACATATGCACATATGGAACCAGATAGAAATGTCCTCTGCCTGTCACTGTGTACAGAAGGTTGATTTCAACCAGAAAAATATAAAGTGTATATTTCTGGTCAAAAGTCTCTATGTGCTCAGTGACAGGTGGGTGACATTGGACAACACTGACCAACTATAACATTAAACTAACATAACAAAAGACAATACAATAACTCAATACATTTTTTTTTTATATACCAGCAAATGATGGTCATTTAGGTCAATTTACAAGAAACATCACAAAAATGTTAATCATGTTGGGGACTGGAACGGTATGAGTTTGGCGGAGGGGGAAACACAGATGGAGAAGTACGAGAGGAGGAGCCAAGTAAAAGAGGAGCATTAAAACAAAAGAAAATAATTATTTCGATTTTGTGCCAGTTCTGCAACTAGTAGCAGCTAATCAAATATTTGCTTTCTTTAGTCTGAGCTTTGTCATTGTCCCTATGTCCCAAACCTAAGGTTTCAATCCACTATATTTTGTGTATATCACACGAAGCAGTGATTATAAAGGTTGCTCCAAGCTGTCCATTCATTTGAAACAAGCTCAAAAATCATATCTGCAGACAGTTATTCCTCCAAGTATCCACTTTTGATGCACATATATAAATTGGTAAAATACAGCTTTACAAAAGAATTCATCTTAAAAAAAATCATACAGAGCCAATTCGATGGCCAATTATTCTATTCCTTCACTCGAGCTAAGTAAATGTGTCCCCCAATGTTTGGGTATAGAGATAAAGGACACGGTGCTTGACATGATGCTTTGCTAATTGCATTTTTATTAGCATAAATCCATATGGAGTATTATTTATGTAAATAGTCTTATAATATGTGTTATTCATTTGCTATTATGATGGTTATTTTAATGGAAGTGCTATTTCATGACATATTTTAAATGCTTATTCCAAATTGAATAAATGGAACGTGAAGATCTTGGCCATAAAAACATCAGACATGTTATCACAATAACAAACTTTTAAAGGCATTTGATTCTAATCCTTCTATTTCATTTCCAAGCATAAGATGCCCATTTCCAGAAATATACATAAAAGTGGAGTGTGCTGCCGGATTACCAACAATTTATTTCTTCAATGCCTGATTATTTATTAATCCCTCCAGGAAGGGAAGTTTTACTTTTACATTGTAATATGTTAGTTTCTTCAGAGACAGATAATCCTTTTACAATATCTGTGTCTAATTCTGCCGGATGATATTAGGCCTTCTCGTGTTTCCCAAAGAAAAATAAATCATAGTTCTAACTAACCATGACCAGCACAAAAGGATATATTAGTTGGTAATAGAAAATTCATATAAAAAGTTCTCATCTGCCCATTTCAACTAGGGACATATTAAGTGGCATTATGTAATATCCTTGCATAGTCTAGGAGTTTGCCCGTTCACTGCTAGGCATTTCTCTGAAATAACTGCTCATTTGATAGTCTTCAAACCCTGGGTATAAATCATTTGGAAGGAAAGCTGTCAGCACCATGTGATAAAAATAGAGGACTCCTGGTTTAAGCTTTGTGATTATTTTTTATGGCTTTAGACCATTCAAGGTTATCTCAGAGAAACCTGCTCACTATTCCTATTCCTATTTCATATAGCAATGAATATAAGTGGCTACCAATATATAAATACATTTATATTTAGGACAAGGAAAAGCATCTTATCTCCAATGGGTATATTTACAGCAGTGGTTCCCAACCAGTGGCTTGTGAGCAACATGTTGCTCACCAACCCCTTGGATGTTGCTCCCGGTCCCCTCAAAGCTGGTGCATATTTTCCAATTCCTGGCCAAATGGCCAAATAAAGCCTCTTGTAGGCTGCCAATCCACATAGAGCAACTGAAAAGCTATTCATATCTAGAGATGGGCGAATTTGCGCCATTTCGCTTCGCCGAAAAATTCGCGAATTTCGCGCGAAATTCGCGAAACGGCGAAAAATTCGCGAAACAGCGCCGGCGCCCGTTTTTGACGCCGGCGACCGTTTTTCCGACGCTGGCGCCCGTTTTTGACGCCGGCGTCCGTTTTTCGAAAAAAAAATTTGACGCCGGCGAATTTTTTCCCGCGAATTTTCGCGGGAGTTTCGCGAATTTATTCGCTGGCGGCGAATCGCGCAAATTCGCCGCGAATTCGCGCCTGGCGAATAAATTCGCCCATCACTATTCATATCCTTTATTTGACACTCCAAGGAATTTGTTTCATGCTTGTGCTGCACCTCAACTTTTTTTTACATTTCAATGTGACTCACAGGCGGAAAAAAGGTTGGGGACCACTGATTTACAGTATAAAGGACTAATTTGACTACTGTTGTTATACATGGATTGGCAGGGTAGTACCACTATAGGGGAGCTCTCACAAATTAGCCTCCCAATCCATTTTGCAGTTTTTAGACATATGGCTTCTTCATCTATGCAGCACATATTGCAGTTGTGGCATGGCAGCTATCTGAAATAACTAATATTCATTACAGAAATAATGTTGACATTATGTAATTCTCCCAAAATTGTGTGAGAATTTAATATACAAACTAGACCAGTGCTGTTCAACTTCTGTGGTACAGAGGGCCAAAATTTTACTGGCCTATGTGGTGGAGGGCCGATCATGGAAGTCAGTGTTGGCCACTCCCCCTTTTAAACCACACCCACTGTAAACCATACCCATATTACCACAAGAGTATTTAAGATCATATCCACATTAACGGTGGTAGCACACCAAAAAACCAAATGGTTGGTGGTCATGCAGGGAAATCCATCATCACTCATATGTGAAAAATTGAAGTCATGTTAAAAACATACCCTAAAATCCATATGCCTCATCCTCCCCTGTGGATAATACAACAACCCCCAACACATGATAACACCTTAGGGGCCCTTAACAACAATTTCCAAATGCTAATAACGCCAAGAACAAACCCCTAACAGGCTTACATCCCACAGGTAGCATAGGGAAAGCATGGCACAGCAAAGCAGCACTGGGCAAGCAGAGAATGGCACACACAAGCAGCACTGGGCAAGCAGAGAATGGCACACACAAGCAGCACTGGGCAAGCAGAGAATGGCACACAAGCAGCACTGGCCAAGCAGAGAATGGCACACACAAGCAGATCTGGGCAAGCAGAGAATGGCACACACAAGCAGCACTGGGCAAACAGAGAATGGCACACACAGGGAGGGAAGGCAGAACAGAGCAGGAGACAGGGAAAGCTATCATTCTAATATGTACTACATACAGTGACACAGTGCTGGTGCACATTAACATTTTGAATAAGGTGTGAACAGGTGAACAATGTGGGCAGTTTCAGTCTGGGTCTCAGGTGTGAACAGTACAGGGTTTTAGGATATAAACAATAGAGGTGTCACAAGTGTGAACAATACAGGGGGATCACAAGTGTGAACAATACAGGGGATTACAGTCTGAATTTGAGGTTTAAACAATGCAGGGGCCAGTTATTCTCTGTAGTGATACCTTTTAAATCTTACATATGGTAAACAGACACAGCATGTGGAGGGCCACACAAGGGGGTGCGGCCTGCGGGCCGCCAGTTGGACAGCCTATAAACTATATAAATATAAACTATAAAATAAATATACCAATACAGAAAAAATGTGTTTAAAGGAGAGAAGAAGTCAACAGTCGTTTGGTTGCATGGTTTACTTTAAAAAAAAAAGCAAATGTACATCCATCTTTAGTTCAGTTTGAACATTAGTAAAACATTATCTACACCTCTTCTTTCCTCCTGATTAGGTTATAGGAGTAGCATTGTTTGATGTAATTGGTTCTATGACTGTGCACCAACAAGGAGTTAGACTGGTACATATTCATTACATCTACTTTTCGCTATTTGTTGTAACAACCCAAGAGTGTCAAGGAAGTAAAAAAGGCAATACACTAAAAGTCCAGGACAACATTAAACACAGTATAGAGAGAGCTCAACAGCTTGTTTGGTACTCATAGGACCAGTGACAGTCGGTGTGACCTGGGTGCAAATGTTTAAGTGAGGTCTGTGGCACTATAGTGCCACGGTTGTGTGTGCTGCTATGGTGTGCTTGTTCAACCAACATTCCCAGCCTTCTTGTTGCATACATTGGGGCAGATTCACTAAAGGGTGAATTGTCAGCGACCGCTTCGCACACATCACACCACATCACAGGCGCAAGTTCGCTACCACTACACTAATTCACTAATATGCTGCACCCGGGGCACTGAACGCTGGTGACTTTTCACTAGTGTTACTTCGGCAGTGTGAGCATGTTATAGCGAAGAGGCACTAGCGTTCATTTGTGCCTAGCAAAAATTCACTAGTGATCTTGCGCTTAGGTCAATTTGCATTACAGCGGGTAATTTAAAGTTGTATGGAGGTCTTTATTATAAATGTTGGTGCAAATGCTTGAAGTTACCACTTTTTATTACAAATGTCCAGGGAACCTTAATAAAGACAAGAGAATTTATATAATGCCCTACACATGAGCCCACTGTAAAATGAATGTTCCATGTTAGGAAATGTCTGGAGAAAACTGGTTCCCCCAAAAAAGTTTGTTAGGACTTTTGCAGGCAATCCCGCTTCAAAAAAGGAAAAGTCGCCTGCATTTTCGTAACTTTAATGCATTTTCGGCACACAAGATATGATGTACGTGAGGAAGATCTAGCTTCTTTTTAGCACTTCGTCTGAGGTGGCGAAGTCAACTCTGGCGAAAGAGGTAACGTTCAGTAAAATCCACACTTTACTGAATTCGTGGAGTAATGACCTTTCACCCAGAGTGAAAAGTCGCCTGTCGATAGATTGCGAACAAACGCTATCGGTCTAATGGTCTCTTTTGCTAGCGAATTGGCGCCTGTTAGTGAATTGGCGAAGTCCCTGCAGGTCATCACTAGCGTTAGCCACTTCATCCTTTAATGAATCTGTCCCTGGCACGTCTTGTAGGGAGGTGGTCCCAGGTACAGTTACACCACATGCAACCCCATAGTTATGCCAGTGGTATTGACCTTGCTGAGGACTGACATTACTAGTTACAGCAAAATTAATTATCTACAAGTGTTCTTATATCCTTCACCCTCAATGTATCTGCCCCTCCTGCAAAGGTGATATGTCTGTATGTATTGGATTGTTCTGCATAGTTTTGCAGTGTCATATACACTGTTTATTGATTTGTATTGTGTTATCATGTAGATAAGCAATTCTCTATTTATACCCTTAGATGAATATAGATATACATGGTCCTTGAGCAAGTTCTCTGACAATGCATGATAGATTTCCAAAAGCAAGACCTTGATTATACAGTTACTGTATACTGAAGTTTATTATAGCCCCACTGTCCAACTGTAAAACAATGCTGATTTCTATTCTGCTTGCGTTTGCAACTCTATTTGTACATTTTCAGATAAATGGCTCAGTGCATATAAGAAGTCAGAGAGATAATGTAATCAGCAGAAAGCAAATATATCATTTCAAATGTCACAGGGAAACTGTAAAAGGTAAATGTCTCTATACGGTCACTCTCCAGTTTGCTGCTTGTTTACATTTAACTAAGTGTAACATAATGCTCTCCTGTTTGCAGGCACACGGATTAGTGTGTTTCCATTTACATTCATGCATGTTTTTGCATGTGCAGTAATTTTAGCATCACATTTTGCTGTGTCAACCTCATTGTCTCAGTATGTGGTTTTGCCTTGCATGCATCAATATTGCCTTCCAGAAATTTGTTAGGCTATCTTAGTCTCTACAGAGAAGCCCAACATTACTTATTTCGACTTGACCCTCTGGTGTGACCCTGCCTACCTCTTGAAATTTGCCTTCCCCCTGACTCCTGCCTGCATTTATGAATATGGCTATGGCTGCCTGTCATTGGCCAGACCTGACTGACCATGGCCTGTTTATCCTCTGGTATCTCTCATTTACCAACTAATTGACCTCTTATCACTGCACATTTTGTGGATTGGAAGGGACTAAGCTTCAAATTACAGTCCTGTGCAATAAAAAATTCTATTGTGTGCACATTTTAAACTTGTGTGTTCTGGTCAGAATAAACACCAAATTTTATGTTTTCACAAGGTCAAACTGGGCCAGCAGGACAACGGGTAAAAACCCTTTTGGCCCCAGCCCTCGTAGGCCCCATTGACCCAGACTAGCCTACTGCCCACACTGTCCCCTGATCGCGTCTGCTCCAAACAGGTACAGCGGGGTCAGGAGGGGATAGTGGCTGGGGCCTCTGGGGGGGGGGGTGGTGACAGAGGTAGGAGGGGGCCCTGTGGTGGAAGCCCCAGGCCCAATTTGTTCTGTGTGCTGGCCTCAAAATTTGTATGCGTGTTTATGAGAACACAGCTTAGAGGGGATGTTGGTTTCCTGATACTGCAAAAAATAGAGGTGGGCTGAGATTTTCTAAATACACTAATAAAAAGGTATACTTTTTTTTTTTAATGGGTTTCATGTTTAACACCCATGTCCACATTAATGGTGGTAGCACGCCAAAAAACCCCAAATGGTTGGTGCTCACTGCTGAGATATCACTTATCACTCGTATGTAAAAAATGTTTGTCATATTAAAACATACCCATAAATCCATATACCATATCCACCCATGTGGATAACACAGCAACCCATAGAACATGAATAAACACTTTAGGAGGCCCTAACAACAATTTCCAAATGCTAACAAACCCCCTGACCAAACCCTACCAGGCTCACATCCCACAAGGAGCACAGGGCAAGCAGACTATGGCACACACAAGGCGCATAAGGCAGACAGAGTATGGCATACTCAAGTCTACAGAGTATGGCACACAGGGAGCATAAGGCAAGCAGAGTATGGCACACACAGGAAATATAGAGCAGGCAGAGTATGGCACACACAGGGAGCATAGGGCAAACAGAGTATGGCACACACAGGGAGCATAGGGCAAACAGAGTATGGCACACACAGGGAGCATAGGTCAGGCAGAATACAACAGGAGACCTATCAGGACCACACCACTCTAAGATGAACAGTTCATATTGTGCTTCATAAAGTGGCACAATGCTGGTACCCTTTCAGCAGTTGTGAACAGGTGAACAATGTGTAAAGTTTACACAAGTTGAGCAGTCACAGCAGTCAGACTTTCATGCGGGGGCCACACAAGGGGGGTTGTGGGTCGGACATGGCCCACCTGTTGGACAGCACATAGCTTCTTTGCACTAAGGGGCAGTATTTATTAGATAAGATTTAAACAGTCACCTTCATGTTAGAAAACAAAAGCAAATATATGATTTGTTGCTATGGGCAACATCACTGGTGATGTTTGTCTCCTATGTTAATAAATATGCCCCTAGGTCAACACACCAATAAGTGGATATTGATAGAGGAGTAAAATAAAGATAGACATATGGAAGTTAACCAAAAAGAGATACATGCAACTCATTTTGTCAGCTATTTTGACCATATATCATATGACCATTATCATATACTTCTTTAGGGATAGTCGGATGATAACTTTATTTTCTTTTGAAAGTACAAGTAGTCTATTAAAATAATTATAATAATATGCTGCTACCTGATCTAAAGGCACCCACCCCACCCAGGTGTATCTGGGTGTATCCTCTTATCTGACAAAGACATTTTTTATTATATAAAGTTATTAATTTAATTTAGCAGAAAAGCAATGCTACTAGTCTGTGTGCTAAGGAGATGTTGAAAGATGTTGTAAGGAAGATTGCTCTTCTGTTATGTAGCTCACATTTGCTTTCTGAACCATATGACAAAGGAGAGTATATTATGATCATTATTTCACAGACGTTCCATTACTTGCACATTTCTCAGGCTGATGGCACCTGGGATACCAGCACTTGTTCTGATGCTTTTCTCCTTGAAAGTGCTCACTGCAGCAGTCTCTGCCACTTGAGATATGAAATGTTCCTGCAGCAAATGTACAACTCTTGCTTTCTAATATAGGCACTGCTCCATTAGTTGCAGGCAATAATGATTCTCTGCATTTCAATGAAAGCCAATTTGTATTTATCTAAATAAAAAACATGTGTTGGGCTGTATTTGCTGTGTTCTAGCTAGTGATGAGCGATTTTTTTCAGGAGGCATGGATTCGCGGCAAAGTTCAGCATTTCCCCATCTGTGAATGTTTCGCAAAACAGCTGAAAATCTGAAAAAAATTCACCTCGACAAAAAAGACAAAAATGTCCCTGATACAAAGAAATCGCCATAAGAAAAAAAGCCTATTGACTTTAATGCATTTTAAGTGAGAAAAAACTCCCATTGACATTACCTTTGGACAAAAAGTCGCTGAGGCAAGAAAAAACGCCATTGCCTTTAATGCATTTGGAGTGAGAAAAACAAGTTGCTCGTGTAAAAAAATTTTGCGTGTAGAAAAAAATGTTTTTGCCTCTTGACAATGCGTTTAATAAATTTTTCACCATTTCTGTATTTTTAAGCAGTTTTGTGAAATTCTAATGAAACGGGACCGATTAGCTCATCGCTTGTTCTAGCCACCATTAAACACCAAAACACCATTAGATGTGCAATCTTGAAAGTATATTTGGATCTACCACGTGCAGTTTTAAGGGGCACAGATTTACAAAATCAGACACGACAAGACATGACCTTTGCAGCTGAAAAACATGCTTTGTTTGGGGTAGCTACTGATAAGGCTTGGGAAGCGCTACATTATATCAGCCTGGAACAACATATGTTTCTGAACGGAAAGCCGAAATGAGGTAACCTGAAATTTCCCAATGTAATTCAATCTCTTGATGTAGGTTCCTACTTCTTTCCCTTTTTTTGTAGATATGCAAAGACCTCCACAGGTCAGGGACATCTTGTATGGTCTGTCATGCTTTATCTATTACACATTTATCAGGGTGACTTTTATCACATATATATAGATAGACGTGTCCATAAATGATCTAAAACAGTAAACATAGTCTCTTGAGATCTCCAATCAAGGGGTAATTCACCTTTAACTCTTACTATGATGTAGACATTGATACTCCAAGGGCATTTGTCTTAATTTTTTATTTTTTGTGTTTTTCAGTTATGTAGCTTTTTGTTTACGAGCTCTTGATTATGAAACGTCAGCAGCTATCTGGTTGCTAGGGACTTATTTACCCTAGCAACCAGGCAATGATTTGAATGATAAATAAATAATAAATATATTATTATAAATATAAATAAATAAAGACCAACTGCAAAGTAGCGAGAAACAGGACATGCTATAACATACTAAAATTTTACTTAAAGGTAAACAAGCCCTTTAACTTTAACTTAGCTATTTAAGATCTCAGTAGTGCTTTTTATGATTTTAGAAATATTTTGAACACAGATTTGTAAATGTATTGATTATGTCTATTCTGTAGCTTTTATTGGACAGTAACTCCCAGCTTCCCTCAGAAGATGTGACACTGTATTGCATTTGTGCATTGAGTGACAGGCTTACCAAGAACTGCTGAAACAACTGAAAAGTGGAATCTATTGTTTGGCTAGCAACTATATTGACACTTTCCTGAATAATTTAGCATTTACCTACATACCTGCCAACTGTCCCGTTTTCAGAGGGACAGTCCCTCTTTTGACAGCTCAACCCGCAGTCCCCCATTTGTACTGAAAAGTCCCGTTTTTCTCTGCACTGAACAACCAGAAAAAGAAACAATGTTTCTAACTTAATTGGCTTTTGGCAGAGAGCCCAGAACAGCCACAGCTGCATATAAGATACTTTTGTAACAATTTTGAGATAAGCAAATAAGTAATTTTAAGGTCCCTTGGGAGAAGTTAGACTCACAGCTTAAAGGGCAATTCACCTTCATTAGCAAAACTGTAATAACTGAAAAAAACACAGAAATATGTTCAAACTTTCATAACCTGCCAAATTTTGTAAAATGAACATGGTTATTAGGGAGTGTGGCCACACAAATGGGCATGGTCAAAAATGTTTTGTCCTTTTTTTTATTTCCAAAATGTTGGGAGGTATGTCTACCTATACTGCAATATAATACATTTAACCAATTACCGAATGGGACAATATGATAGAAGTGGGTATACTGCAAAACGGTTTGTGTTTCAAACGTGTTTAGGACAAAGAATGTTTCACACAATTATATAATAAAGAGCAAAGCTTAGCTCTCTAGATCCACTTCTATGCTGTCTGATCCTGAAACACAAAGAAGCCATTGTCTGTGGCTTTGCATTAAATGACTCGCTTAGTGGTTACAGGCTGGCTTGCACAGAAAAAATATTGCCTAATATATATCTATGCTAGAAATAATTAGTAATAAAGTAGGAATCATTTTTTTTTTTCTCAAGAGTATCAGCCAATAACGAACACTCTTCTAAAGCACTCCACTGAAACTAAAATGGTCATCGTTATTTATACAGCGTTAACATGTTATGCAGCACTTTAAAGTCATTTATAAATATTAATTTAACAAATAAGGGTTACAGAGTAAAAAAAAGGGTCAGGGTGCCCAGGGTGTTATTGGCTAACTAAGATAATCATAGCAAGGTTTCAGAACATTTTAGTTCCTTTTTCAAGCTGATTACAATTAAGATTTGGCATTCTCTGATTTAAATACAACAATCAGCACAGCAGAGATCAAATGAACAACAAAAAGGAATATCCATCTGTGTGTGAGGTGTTAACAAAGTTATCTGCAGGGGACAAACAGATAATGTGGATCAATCAGGTTCCCCTAGTGGTCACATACAATCCACAACTAAGCAGGCCCGGATTTGTGGCGAGGCCACAAAGGCCCGGGCCTGGGGCGACAAAGTCCTAGGGACGGCATGTAGCCAAGCCGATCTATAGGGAGAACAGGGAACTCGCAGCTCCCCAGTGCTCCGGTGCACCTGTGCTTACTAGATCGCTGCGGCCTAGGGTCGCCCGCCGCTTAGCTCCGGCCTTGCAACTAAGGACCCGCAGAAAAATAGCCAGGTATCTACAGTTTACACTTCAGAAGGATGCGGGGCTCAAAAGCATATTCCCAGGCACACCACTAGACATTTAAGGTGGCCAAACTGGCCATACATGCTACAATTACAATCTTTATTAATAGCAAATGGAGGACAAACCAAATCTTTCAAAAAGTAATATGAGGTGCAGAAACAAACGTTACCCCTACTTAAGGTAACTTGTAACTATGCAATTTGTCCATATGTTCGCACACTCAAAAAAACTACAATTTAAAGAACACGAGTGGTTTTAAAAAAAAAATTTGTTTTACTTTTATGCAGAAAAAATTCACATAAACAACGCCATAGAACAAATGGCATAATTTGTACAAAACATCAAAAACAATATACAATGTCTACCACCCATTAATTATACATAGCAAACAAGACATCAACAAGGAGCGGATACACCTACCAGAAAAATGAGAATGGCCCCAACGTTTCGCCACCAAGGCCTTTGCCAAGGGGATTCTGATGTTTACCAAGTTTGGTAAAGGTATAAATACTCAAATCAATCACTAACAGGGCTCTTCGTTCGCACGATTCCTATACTTCCGGGTATGTGACGTCACTTCCGCCTACGTCACTTCCGCCAATGAATCATCTGACTTGGTGACGTGGCTCTATACTTTCACTGACACTACGTGCGTTTGAGGAGGAAGCATGCGCATCTGTTTACATTGTTACCAGGCAACCACAGCTAAGAGTAACGCAATTACAATCTTTCCCACGACTATTGGTCATATAAAGAATCTTTCGTCCACTATACTAATGTTAAGAGCTGAATTGTCAGATATGCAGGTAAAAACAAAAAGAATTCTTTAGCTCTATCTGATGATTCAGCATTAAGGTTATGATGTAGGGAACCTTCAAATGTGCCTGATTGACGAGACAACCAAGACTTTTTACTGAAACTTGTTGCCTTATCTCCCACCACACATGCAAAGATTATTGTACGAAAATGGAATGCACCCCTGTGGCAAAAAACAATTTAAAACCTGCCCACACTTCTTGCTCTCTGAAAAAATAGAGATTCCTGCCACATTAGAGTAGTACAGCATCCGTGGGCATTACAACTGTTCTTCTTCCTATGTGGCATATTTCATACAATGCACTAGATTCCCAACAGGAGGACTGTATATAGGAGGACTAGTCAAAGCATGAGAAAGAGGAATACACACCACTGCTTCACTATAACTAAAAAAAAACTGGACACACCAGTAGGAAACCATTTCAACAGCTCTCACCACTCCATAAATGACTTAAGAATTTTGAGGGGGAATGTATAGGTTTCATTAGCGCTAAAACCTTTGCAAACACTTTTGCGAATGTTAGCCACCATGTTTGCATCCTTTTTGACTGATTTCAAACTTCATAATAAAAAGAAAAAACACTTGTGAATCTTTGGATCTTGGGATTTAAACAGGGGTCTGTATTTATCAGCAATCAACTTTTTAATGAATTCAGTTGTAATTAAGGCACAGTGCACTTTCTTGTTTAACGGATTAAGATTATTGATGAATTATTTTTTACATAACAGCTATAATTAATTTAAAGCGAAGTATCACTAAGACACAATTGATAATTTATTGAGGAAATAGATGGGGTATTCTTTTCTCTTTTTACAATAATTACTGATTTCAAACTTCAACAACTTCCTAAAAATACTTGCAATGTTAAGGACTTTTTGGACCCTAACTAGGTCAGTTTCTCTGCTTCCGCTACACTCCAAGTCTTACCCATTCAGAAGCCATGTTCCAATATTTTGTACTGATGAGATCTAACAACATCAAAACAGGTTGTCTGTAAATTTGTATACATGGCTCTGAACTATTAGGCTCTATCTGTGCTATAAAACCAGTGGTTCTGGATGCATAGTTGGCCACAGGGAAGGAAAGATTTACATGTCTCTGCCCATAATGCCTTATGTGAGAGTTAAACTCTCAGCAAAATCACAGTGTCAAGTCACCAGGCATGACATGAGCTTAACTAGTAATATGCATGTATATTAACTGAATACACATACTCAAAGGTTAACATTAGTTAGAAATATCCAGAGGACAGGCCTGAACTAGCAATCTCTGAGTTTTGGCAAATGAGTGGCTTCTGTCAAATGCCATAGAAAGTCAGTAGTTAGTGGGCTGGTGGCAAGCTGTTTGGCCCCTTTGTACTTGACATGCCAGGCCCTATTTTAATCCCAGACCAAGCTTGACAGAGGAGCAAACATGCTGAAGAGTGAACATCTGGATGAACCAGGGACCATTCCTACTGAGACAGGTACACAACAAAGTAGTAAACAGGAACAGGAAGCAGGGAATTATAAAGGCAGACAATTCCATAAATGTAGCCAGGTGTTTGCTAGTGTCCCCAGGTATAACTAATTAACAGAACCTCCCAAAGGCTTTGGATACCCAAATAGCACTAACAAATACTGTAGCTCACAAATAAAACTGTTGCTGTAAACACAGAGTGCTGACTTGAAAATCATCAGTGAAGTTTAATCCCAGTAAATGTCTTGTACTACAGGGAACATATAATTTAATAATAGCTACCAAATGCTATGTCCTTTGACATAACCTGGCCACTTACATATGATATTTGCCATTGAGGTCATGTTTTATTAAACCAAGTTTAATTTTAGTGCAAGTGACAATTATATGCCCTCAAACATTTTCAAATGGGTAAACAGGGGCAAACTGCTGTTAATGAGTCCTTGTAATTGTGAGTCAGCTGTGAGAACTGTAACTAAATAAGTAAGTTATTATATAGGCAATGTTCATATCAGTGCGGTAGGTAGGAGGCCACATCTATGTTTTCTTCAAATGACATCTTATAAGGGTCAATAACTCTGTCACAAGCAGCAAGTACACACAGTACTCCCAGAATGTGGTAGGGCAGCACAAAATGTATGTACTCAGAAAAGTATAATCAACAGTCAACAAATAAAACCATTTACAAACGTGAAAATGGTAAATGGGTGGTAAATCTTCATTGCATTGAAAAATGAAAAGATGTAAACAGATATTACACAGTCTCCTAACTCTTCGACTTGCAGTTCTCATAACACATTGACATCTATGTGAATATCACATTAGAAAATCACAGCAGGAGTGTTTTGAAAGCACCAATCTTTTGAGGTTTTTACAAAAATGGCCATTCCATCAGATAGACATACTGTAGGTCCAGTTTCTGAAACCACCAAATTAGCTGCTGTACCCAAAATCCCATATGGGGGACAATAGAGTTTGTGCTACATGTTCAGACTGTACTTGAAACTTTCTTGGGAAAGGTAGTTAGAATAACAGTTTTTTATCAAATATAACACATAACAAATGTATTGTGAAAAAAAACTGAATCGGTGTCTGTAACTTAGAATGCCTGCAGGGAAATTATGTATCATGGCAGGCTGGAAAGCTATTTTCAAAAGCAGCATTATATTTGGCAGCTTGATATACTGTATGATACAATTTACAATGTGTGGCAAATATCTTTTATTCTCAACAGCCCTGTGAATAAACAGGTATTTTGTTCCATTGGTAAGCTATCCATTCCTGCCTGCAAAAAACTACAGCAGATACTAATGGAGATAATCAGGTAGAACAAGAAATGAAACATGTTATGTGACAAATATTTGCATACAGTGACATGCACACAAAATTCTTCCTTTGTGAAGTTTATTAATAACTTGGGTTAAATCAAATTTATGCACCGAGGCTAATGGGCTTTTAATAACACAATTTTAATTTTAAAAACATACTAAAGGTGTTCTAAAGGTTCATTTTAAGTATTGTGGGGTCATCTTTTGTTCTATACATCTCTATTAAACAATTATTCACCTTGTTATAGTGAAGCAATACAGTAAAATTTACTATATGTATGCTGCCATCTGATAGTAATCCTTTTTTGGGATATAAATTAAAGATGCACCGAATCCAGGTTTCGGTTCAGGATTCGGCCAAGATTCAGCCTTTTTCAGCAGGATTCGGATTCGACCGAATCCTTCGGCCCGGCCAAACCGAATCCGAATTTGCATATGCAAATTAGGGGCGGGGAGGGAGATCGTGTGACTTTTTGTCACAAAACAAGGAAGTAAAAAATATTTTCCCCTTCCCAACCATAATTTGAATATGTAAATTAGGATTCGGATTTGGTTCGGTATTCGGCTGAATCTTTTGCAAAGGATTCGGGGGTTCGGCTGAATCCAAAATAGTGGATTCGGTACATCCCTAATATAAATGAACGGAAGTTGTCTTTTGTGTAAAAGACGTTGGTTTTGTTTAAAAAGAATTAAATGTCCCAGTTTTGTGACGCTGGCAACGTTTAACCTGTGAAGCTTTTAGTAATTAATAAACACAATGGAGGTGAACTTTAATGAAGTATATGAGTGTTTTGGGGACAAGCGCTAACCTAATTGGTAATTAACACCATTTTAATGCTCTCTTTTCTAGAGGCTTTCTACTCATTTCCACTTTCCACCAACAATGTTCCATTGTACTAATCTTGGGTATAGTAAGTTTGGGACTTGCAACAGCTTAGCATAGGACTTACATAAAACTATTATGTGGCTTTATTCCAAGATGTAAACCATGACCAATGGATATTTTTATGATAGTTATTAGAATTTTCCCACAATATGAGAGGAGAGGATGTTGTGTTATTCACAACATCAAAAGAGCAGTCAGTAGGAAATGTGGCTAAAATAAGAGCAATGGTTTTATATTTAAAGCCCCTGGACTCTGTTCAAGCTGTTTTGATTTCAGTTTACCAGCGCATGCATTTGATTGCAAAACACCACATGGGCCTAAGTCTGTTTGCCAGAAATAATTAAAATGTTTGTAATATGAACTTGTGAGCATTTTCTAGCAGCAGCTTCCCTGGATTTATTTAAGTTACTTATTATAGTACCTGGGCAAAACACAAAAAAAAATTATTATTATTTAAAATGAGTTTTACAAGAAAAATTCAGTCACGAAAAATGATTACAGCTGGTAAGGATGTAAAGGTTTTGGTTTTCTATAACAAAATCCAGACTCAATTTTTTTCATTTATACGCACTAGTGTTACATGCTCAATGACAAACACTGAAAGAGTATTACCATGGCTCTTAAAGGGCACCTGTTGGCAAAATATATTATCCCGAACCAAAGATTTGGGCTAACAGAGCCCACACTCCGGTTGGGGGTAACCTTTTGTGACATCATCGGCGGGGCAGGTCTATAAAAGTAAGGGGGAAGCCAGGTGCGACAGGAGTGAATCAAAGTCGCTGGGTCCGGTTGGGATTGAGTTTTTCTCCACCTGCAAATCATCTAATATGCATAATGTGAAATCACAAGCATGCTCATAATGAGCAAGTCGCAGCATTCACTTATGCATTATGCACTTGCTCAAACAGGGAGCTCCCTCCTCATGCAGATGGCCTAGCATGGGCAGGAAGGCATAAAAAAACCCAAAAAAACACTGTTACCCCCAACTGGAGTGCGGGCTCTATTAGCCCACACATTTGGTTTGGGATAATATATTTTTCTAACAGGTGCCTTTTAAGCCAAAATGCACAAAACATATCCCATATTGTTGGCTAAATAGAATTTAAGCAAAAATGTCAAAAACATAACAGTGAACTGTATTTGGGACAACAGCTGTATCACATAGAAATGTGAATGGTCATGTTTTCAAGGGATATTCGTCTGATAAGCCTTTGCATAAGCACTTGCAGCCAACTGCCATAGAATGGGAGAGATTTAGGACAATATGGTATAGCTTGTTTGGCCTGCATAAAACATGGAGACCGAAATTCTTGACACCCCCCATTTGTCATAGTACTAAAGAACATTTGCTTATAAGAGAGAATTTCATCATCAGAAACATTTCTTTTTTGATAGACTCACCTCGTGGATGAGGAGGCTCAGGTGCTCTGCCCCAAGCCTTCAGCATAAGGGAGAGTAGTACAGGTATAGGAGCCCTTATCCGGAAACCCGATATCCAGAAAGCTCCGAATTACGGAATGGCTGTCTCCCATAGACTCCATTTTATCCAAGTAGCTTGTACTTGATCCAAACTAAGATATAATTAATCCTTATTGGAAGCAAGTATATTGTATTGGTAGGTTTTTGTAATGCTATCTGATTGGTTAATTATAGTACAAATGTGATTGGTGGATATGCGTTTAAATACCTTGTATGTGTAACTTAGCAGTAGCCTATGATTAAGTGTTGTGAGAACATAAAACGCATAAGGCTGTAATCCCCACAAGACCTGTTTTTACTACAACTGCCTGAAGGATTGCTCCTTGAGTGCCTACCCTACAAACAATACAGTGATATAAGAGAGAATTGTTAAGGTTATATGACCTTTTATAAGTGAGGCTAATGGGAGGAGCTGATTTACAAAGTAAAAAGTACAGTCTAGTTGCCTTAAACATCCTGTTACTGCAACATCAAGTAACCTTATGTTACCTTAGCTCAACACTAATGGGAGGGGGTAGGATAGTATTTTGTATATAAACATTTAAGTCACATGTGAAGCTGTATTTATATCCACAGACCTCCAGACATCAGCAGCTAGCAGCAGTCAATAGATTCTGGCCCTGTCTCCAGAATCAACAATGGAAGTTTTGTTACAGATTATCAAAGTTATATTTTGCAGTATACAGCTTTGTAAGGGACATCCAATAAAAAAACAAAAAACAAAAACAATATAGAATGGTGATGATTCCGACACGGGAAATAATGACAGAACATGTTGGGAAAATCTAAGTAAAACACTGATATGGAATGGTGATGATGATGGGAAATTATAACCGAAAATGTTAATTTCATTAAAATTAATTAAAATATTTCAGTACTTTTCAAATGATTTCTAAATTAAATCAAATATAATTATCATTGTAAAATGTTAAAAATCCTTTTGTGTATGTTTATTGTATACACCCCGATTTATACATCACTGCTAAATATGTTGGCACATATTATACATGTTATTATAAATAAAATAACAATAATTATAATAATGTAGCAATGTTATTCCTGAAAGTCAAAAAGCTGTAAGAAGGTTTAGCTTTCTGTTAATGCTGCACCTATAACTACCAACAAATTCCTTTGCAAAAAACTTTGAAGTAAGCATCTCTTTTATAGGGGTGCAGTCTTATTGCAGGAAAACTCTAAGGGTTTACTTTTCCTTTAATCTCTCAAATTTTTTGCAATATTAACTCTGTTATACATTCAAAATACTCATACAATTGCTTTGAGCTTGTGGTTTTCCCAGAGCTGGTGTTGTCAAAATTCTGTGTGCCATGAGCCATGTACCTAATTCCATTTTAAAAATGATAATAGTTGGGATTTTAAAATCTGCACATCCACATGTATTTCAAGCTTATTTGACTTTCCAGTTATTCATTATACATGGATACACAATCAATCAATCACAAGTGGATTTTTCTCTGGAGGAAAGAAGAAAAATGGTTTATCATCATATGGTTGGGTTTTCAATTAGACCAAGAGCCCATTGAGTAAAATGATACAAGGGAATTCTGTGGAACGTTCTGAGGAACCTACGTTTATCCATGGAGGTTTTTCCTTGGACCTGATTATGTGTCAGGATATTTAATGAACAAATTTAATCAGATTGCAAGACGACTATTCCGATCTTGAAAATCTGGATTCATATCCTAAGGTATGCTGACACTCCAAATGACATATCAAATAGAAAGCACTCTTTCAGACTCATAAGGACCACCTCTATTTCAAAATTGCCTTATGACTATTGCATTAAATATTGTAACATTGTTAATTTTGTAAGCTAATAAAAAATATCTGTATCGAACACAGTGTTATGGTTGTGTAGCCAGTTTTCTAATAAAGGTAATAAATGTCTGTGAACTGGCAGATACAAGAGATGCCAGCAAGTTTAGTGGTGGTGCTGGAAGTGTAATGGGGGGAAATAAGGGAACTAAGGGCAGGCAGAAGAGGCGCCTGCCTATAGCAGAATGGTAGATGGGCACTAGGCATATAACTCTTTTGCTAAACTACCCCAGCACTTCTAAAGATGCAGGCATCAGTGCAGTGTATCGACTAGCAGTGATATGAAATGTGCATGTGAACAACCAGCAGGGATGGTGATATTGGGTAGGGGCAGAGGACACCAAGTGCATTTACCTCCTGGCTCGGCACCTGCAGTGGGTGCACCAACAATTACCAACTTATTGCATTAGTTGTCAAACCAAACTTTTTAAGTGTAAGCCTCCCTTGTAGGTCCAAACAACAGCCAGGTCCCCTTGAAGGTCCAGCCTTTGGTCATTGCCCTAATAACTCATGAAATAAATACAGATATAGGAAAATAGTGGTGTATCAGTCATTCAGTCATAGTTTTAAATGATCTAGGAAGACAAATACATATCCACCCCAAATATCATCCTAACTGATCTTCAGACTGAGAATTTGGGTGTATCTGTGAGACCAAACATTAATAGTAAAACACAGCAAGGTTACAGTAATGTAGATATAAAACGCCACTCCCTTAAGTGTATCCAATGGCTGGGTGCTAGTAAAATTCAATGTCATGTATTCAATAGTCCCACAGCTTACAGCACTCAACAGGGCTTTATATCAAAGCAAACATATATGTATTGGTTAAAAAAACAAAGTTTCTGTAACGAACAGGAACAGGTTAAAAAATAATGTTTTTCAAATTCATGGCCATTTTTCCCTCAATATTTTTACACTCAAACTAAATTTGTTTGTAAAACTAAACCTGAGAAACAAATTCCCATGAGGTTGAAATCAGAATATTTAACAGGTTCATATACTGTAGGTACATAGACACTAATTAAATATTCATAAGCTGAATGATTAGTCTGGTGACAGCTGTACACAGTACCCATATCATAGCTTCATCGCCTTTCCTTCTCAATAGCTCACTTCTATTTCTGCCTAGCAGACGTCTGCTTGACCTCTCCTCTTTCTTGCTTGGATTTATAATCTGTTCTTTTAAATAACCAAGAGCTGACAAGATTATAGTAACAAGGTAAGTGTTGCTATTAGAGTGCATTTTAAAACGTACATACAACGGGCAGCCCACAATTGGTTTAGTGTAATTAACATGTACAAAAGTGTCCAAAGATAACTAAACCTACAGAAACCAAGCACATACCATCATATAAATTAGTAATGAGAATGTATAACTGCAGATTAGGTGCTTATGTGACAGTACCTTTATATTATACTGTAGTCAGTATGCATAAAACAATAAGCCTATGAGTAAGTGCCCACCTCAGGCACGAAACATGTTAAGCATGTCCTAATAAAGCTTTTTTAATTTCATATATTTTGGCTACTACTTTTCTTTTTGATGGCCTCTTTCCATATCTGAAATCTCAAAATTTTGCAAAAATGATTGCCAAACCCTTGGACTGGGGGTTCCCTTGGTAAAAGACCATTCTGTAAACTACACTTTTATTATTTTTCCTTTTTTCTTTTTCTTCATTTTTTGTTTAAGAACGGAGCCACACACCACTGTCTATGCAGCTATTTATAAAACAATAAGTGCTTAAATAGGCAGATCAGATATCTATAAGTATATGTTTCATAGCACATGCAGGGAAATTAGAACTTTAAATTGAGTTGATATTATCTTTGTACAGTGACCATAACATATGAAAATAAAGCGTAATTAAATTAAAAACATTCCATATAAGTACTGGATGCTTTTACTTTATTCCCCCTATTAAATATTTCAGTGCGTATTTGTTGTCAGAGGCTTAGCACTGATCTAGCTCTGATACTAGAAATGTAAATGAAGACCCTAGATTGAATCTTGTTGCCAGCTCATGGTGACCTAGTTTTATTCAAGGGCTTCTGCTGTCAGGATGAAAATTGTCTCTCTGTGCTGGGGACAACTTGTCCTGCTGTGTATTGCATCATTATATTGGATTCAACTCATTAACTTTAAAAAAAAAAAAGTTAATTCAATTTTGCTTCTACAATGAAGTTATTTTCTGTTGTGTGTGTGCCATTCTAGCAAAAAAACTGAATATTTTCTTTATGTATGCTTTAAATTAAGATTAAGATTCAAAATAAGTCAACAGTCTCCAATTTGTTATGGTGAGGCCCATCAACACCACTACTGGCTGGAGAAGATTGTGACTAAGAACATGGATGCGATAAGCTTAACGAATCAGAGCAAAAAATGGCACTAAAGTTTAGCTTCACACATTTACAGTCACTCTAGCCCAGTGATACCCAACCAGTAGCTCATGAGCAACATGTTGCTCACGAAAGCCTTGGATGTTGCTCCCAGTGGCCTCAAAGCAGGTGCTTGTTTTTGAATTCCTAGTTTTTAGGCACGTTTTGGTTGCGTAAAAATCATGTGTACCACCAAATAGCCAATCACAGCCTTTTTTGTCATCTACAGGAACTTTTTCATGCATGTGTTGCTCCCCAACTCTTTTTGCATTTGAATAAGGCTCACGGGTAAAAAAGGTTGGGGACCCCTGCTCTAACCAATTGTCCTGCATGTTAATCAGATCATAAGATTGGGTGTTCAGCTTCAATGTCCATTGAGTTTGCTGCCCTAAATGCAGTAAAGAATATTTAACTCTAAAGAATAGAGTTACATCAGAGTCTGTATAATGGTATTTAATATAGGAATTATGAAATATCAATAAATTATGTCTGGACTACAAAATGGTGGTTATTGTAGTACAGGTATGGGACTTGTTATCCAAAATGCTCAGGACATAGGGTTTTCCGGATAAGGAGTCTCTCCGTAATTTGGATCTCCATACCTTAAGGCTAGGGCTTGCCCTGCATTTCTCCGAAGGCCTAGAATCCGTTCTCCCGCTATGCCTGCATCAGAAAGCAAAGTCTCCTCTCGGGTGCAGGCAGACACATCGGTATTTAGCGCTGAAAAGCATCATTTTGCATTTCGCACTGAAATCTGCCATGCTTTCAGAAGACAAAGGGAACAGCAGGGCAGCAAATTCTCTGCCTGTGGAGAATCCAAAATCATCTGTATCGTCTGGCTCTTAGTCTGCTAAAAAAATATTTAAACATTAATTAAATAGGACCCTTTTGGCTCATTGTACTCTCTGCCAGCATAGTAAACACATTTTACTATGTCATGTGACACAAATTACATCACTACATACATATTATAACAAATGACATCACTAAGCACTGTTTATAATGATATACTTTACAGGATATTTGTGACTCGTTTATTTTAAAGATATAAGTAAAATACTTTAAATTGAACACTCAAGAAAAAAGTTTGGAGTATTTCCAACAATATGAATCTAATCCAAACTGGACCTGTTTTGCAAGTTTGAACTCTATGCATCCACCCCAAGGGAAGAATGAAAAAAAATTATATTACAGCATTGAATAGTAATCTCATACCTCTATCTATCTATCTATCTATCTATCTATCTATCTATCTATCTATCTATCTATCTATCTATCTATCTATCTATCTATCCATTTGATAAACAAATAAGAATCATGATACTGTTGCTATGGATGGAGGGCTGTATTTTGGACATCCTCATGTTAGCAACTTTTTCCATGAGTTGGAGCCTAGCCTTTCTGCATAGACCACGTTTATATATATATATATATATATATATATATATATATATATATATATATATATAGATAGATATATATATATAGATATATATATATATATATATATATATATATATATATATATATATATATATATATATATATAACATTAAAGCAGAGGTAAGCTGACCCTATGGAGGGAAAGGGTGCCTTTGCATGTGTGCAAAAATACATTGTGATTAGTTAATTTTGGAGATTTGTGTTTAGGTGGTTTGTGTACTGTGTAGCTATGTGAGAGGATGAAGGAGGGGTACAATGCAAATTTGAGGTTCATTTGAGGTGGACAGACTGAAGGGGTAGTAACTAAAACTCAAGTTTTCCTCACTATAAATTAAAAAAAAAACTCTTTACCAAACTCCCAGACCTGAATTCCCTTAATTTGACATTAAAACTTCTCGAAAAAATCGGTGCAATTGGTATTGCATCAAGTCAGTTTCTAAACAAATGTAGCCTAACTTGCTGCCTGTATTATAAGATATTTCCATATCTCATCTAATCTTGTTTTGGCAAACTACATCAAAGAAAATGTGTCAGTGTATGGTGCATAATACCCTGGAAGGTGAGCCAAAACTTGTAAAATGTAATATGAGAACAAATACACAACAGAAGGCTCAATGAGTCTAGCAAATTCCATTTCAGATAGTAAACTTTACACTTGCCTATTAAGTAGGACAAGTGGGTTAGCAGGTCTCTAGTTCATACATTTGTGAAATATGGGTCTGATATCCTGTTTTGAAATTATGCATTTAGATAATTTGTTAGAAACCCTAACAAAATATGCATGTTTTAAAAAACTAATGGCAGCAAAGCACCTTAGTGCTTTTTTAAAAAGCACTTGCATCCCTTGTCTGGAGGTGTTCTGTGCCTAGAGTCAGAATGGAAATCTGGTACTAAGTGCAGAGCACAGTGCCAGCATTCTCAAAGCCTCCATTATTCCCAAGGGCTCCACTGTGCACTACACCCACCAGCACTCATTGACGTGTGGTGACTCCTCAGTTTTGGTTCCTGACCCCGGCAACTCCTCAGTTCTGACTCCTAGTTTACTTGGGAATAATGTCAGGAATAACCAGGATTCAAACCCAAGCATATTTGGGCATTCCTGTATTATTCTGGTGAGCCACTGGGGAGGTCTAAGTGCTCATGCTGCCCACAGATTTACAATAACTCTTCTGCCACACCTCCTGCCCGTTGGTCACTCACCAGTGGCCAGACCTGACAGGTGCTCAGTGTAGAGAGCAGCATGAGGGGGTGCAGGCCAGCCCTGTCCTTACTACCTTACATAGAGCCCTATAAAGTGTCCTATTCACAAACAGAAATCCTCTGAAAAGGGGATATATATTGTGTGCAGTATTTGAAATGTTATTTCAAATATTATTCACTGTGTTTTTTTTAAAACACAGTGTTTGTAATTATACTTTATTTCCTAAACCTAGCCGGAAAATGCTGAAATTCTCTTCAGTACTTTAGTCACAAACAATAACTATAAAATAATTATGTGCATTGTGTTAATCCAGTTGCCATGACAATAGTATTTGTCTAGTGGGTACTAACACCAATATAAAGAAGTAACAACAACAGAACAGCCAAATTTACAGTGTTAACAGAATGTTCCTGAACTAAGAGGATTACAAATAAAGCAAATCTTGAAAAGGACTTAAAAAAAGACTTTTATAAAAGGGTTGTTAACATGATCTTTGATAGACTCCAAGTAAAACTTTAACTTAATACACAATAAGAGATAGATTGGGTTAGTTGCTGAAATGTAGTACACATATGTATGGAGTAGTGGAAATCCAGTACTTTGGTGGAAAGTCATTATTTATACTAGTGTGAATTATACTAATGTGAAAGTTAATCCATTCTTACTGTATGAAGGAATCCATTTTCCCCACAATTTATAAGCACAGTTGCATTAATGTTATTGCCAGAGTGGTCATTATAAAACAGTGGCCAGGTAGCGAATTGCCATAGGCAGAGTAAGAACCTCCCTTCGCAGGTGTTAAATAGCTGCCCACAGGATAGGTTGTCTGCACACCCACAGAAAGTGTAACTTTGAGAGGGGTCTCTGCATTAGCCAACCAACCAACCACACTTACCACTTTGAAGTAGGTGAAGGGGAAATACAGTAGCTAGTGGATTAATTGAGTGTGGTGGCCAGATTTCAAGGAGTTGGTCAAAAGTATTAGTAATCAACCCTGAAAAAGACTAGGCTAGGCTGCAGCAGGAACAACCCTAGATTTTGAAATAGGTAAATGACAGAACTGTGTATAGCCAACAGTTTCATTGGTAATCAGTTCAGATAAGGCAAGGTATGTGTTTGTATGTGGGTTATACGCCCACTACACATGCTGTTCCTTCAATTCATGTAAATATAATAATGCTTTTTCTTTACATGTTTAGAAGGTACATATGCATGCTTAATAGGTCTCTGGGAAATGGTGCTTTACAGAGAAATGGTACTAAAATTAGACATTAGTCATTTCAGTTTATCTGTTGATAAAAAACAATACCTCATCACATATTGGATTCCTTTTATGGGAGCTCAGCTTAATGAATAGTCAAGTAGTTAGACAATGTACCCATCAGCAATTTATACTGTAACTGTGCTGCAGTAAACTTGCAGCCGATGCATTTTCCTGCAACAGGACATTAAATGGATCCTGTCATCAGATTAGTTAATAGTGCTGCTCCAGCAGACTTCTGCACTGAAATCCATTTCTCAAAAGAGCAAACAGATTTTTTTATATTCAGTTTTGAAATCTGACATGGGCTAGACATTTTGTCAATTTCCCAGCGGCCCCTGGTCATGTGACTTGTGCCTGCACTTAAGGAAAGAAATGCTTTCTGGCAGGCTGCTGTTTTTCCTTCTCAATGTAACTGAATGTGTCTCAGTGGGACATGGGTTTTTACTATTGAGTGTTGTTCTTAGATCTACCAGGCAGCTGTTATCTTGTGTTAGGGAGCTGCTATCTGGTTCCCTTCCCATTGTTCTTTTGTTTGGCTGCTGAGGGGAAAAAGGGAGGGGGTGATCTCACTCTAACTTGCAGTACAGCAGTAAAGAGTGATTGAAGTTTATCAGAGCACAAGTCACATGACTTGGGGCAGCTGGGAAATTGACAATATGTCTAGCCCCATGTCAGATTTCAAAATTGAATATAATAAAATATGTTTGCTCTTTTGAGAAATGGATTTCAGTGCAGAATTCTGCTGGAGCAGCACTATTAACTGATTCATTTTGAAAAAAACATTTTTTTCCCATGACAGTATCCCTTTAAGAATGGTTGCAATGCACCATAACATGAGTTTTGCAGCCCTTACAAAGTGCATCAGGTACAGTACAGGGGCCAGATTTGTGCTGTAGCTGCATTCTGGCCTCAGTCTGTTTTGCAATGTAGGCACAAGCAACTATCAACACTCTAGCTGTTCAATGACAGCTTCCAGCATCAACGCTTTAGGTAAAATGATAAAGGAATTTTGGAAGGGGTAATTCTGCAATATGCAATATGGAGCACTGCAGTTTGTATATCCTTGGACTAGTGGAATCATGCTACAGTCATACATTGTAAATGTGGGCTTAGGCAAATTAATGACAAATGTAGCCGGTTAGCTCACCTCTATTTACATTATTGTGTGCTTAGAAGAAACATCAGATATTGACTGGAGAGTGCACTGTTTTGGGCCCATGTACAGGCCTTTAAGGAACAGTTCAGTGTTCAATTAAAAACTGGGTAAAAAGGCTGTGTAAAATACAAAATGTTTCTAGGGTTGCCACCTGGCCGGTATTTTACCGGCCTGGCCAGTAAAAATGTTGCATGATTGCAATGTTAAGTATTGGTAAAAACCAAAAAAACATAGGAAGGCCGGTATTTTTTTCTAGAAAAGGTGGCAACCCTAAATGTTTCCAATATAGTTAGTTTGCAAAAAATTTAATCTATGGAGTGACCGGATGTCGAACATACCAGAACAGCACACAACTTCCTGCTTTTCAGCTCTCTAACTCTGAGTTAGTCAGCGACTTTAAGGGGGGCCACATGGGACATAACTGTTCAGTGAGTTTGCAATTGATCCTTAACATGCAGGTCAGATTCAAAAGCAAACAGTTATGACCCATGTGCCCCCCCCCCTCAAGTCACTGATTAGTTACTGCCAGGTAACCAATCAGTGGAAACCAAAAGAACTGCAAAGCAGGAAGTAGTGTTCTGGTTATTATGTTAGACATGTGAAAGCAATTCCTTTTTCCCCAGCCTCTTCAAAATTTAAGCCCGGAGTATGGAAAAGAGATCGGCACCTCTCCACTACATGCAAAGGATTACCAAACACACAATGGCAAGTGTAGCGGGGCAAACCCCTGCGTGTTTATTTCACGTCAATGATGTAACATTTCGGGGGCGGACCCCTTCGTCAGACATACCATTCCAGCCTTAATAGATTACATAACTATATTAGAAACATTTTTTATTTCACCCAGTTTTTATTTTTATACTGAATAATTCCTTTAATAATGAGTGCCTCAGATGGCAGCCTAAATGTTACATTCTCAAAAGATACATTGTCAATAATAATTTATTCTATGTAAAAAAAAAATTGCATTACATTCAAGGCTTTTTATTTATATTTACAATCATAGATTTCTATAATGATTTCTCATACAATGGTGGCCCTGAATGATTTGGATTTATGTACTGGTGGCGTAACTTTGGGACAGACATAATATGATAATATCAGTTACTGATGATATTCTCCCCAATATACTATGTTTCTAGTCCAACTAGTTTAATGTCTTAAACATATTATTATTTACCAAAGTCCTGTAGGATTAAACACAGTGTGCATATTTTTCACTACACTTTGTAAGGGTTGGAATACACATTTGCTGCTTCATGTATCACATTTCCTTATTGATTATGCTCTTGAAGCAAGATCAGTCAGTATGCATGCTCTTCCATCACCATTTGCAATAAACACAGCAAACATGGTCTCTTCCCTTATTGTGGCTTGCTGAGGTGATGGTGAAGGTAAACTTTGAAGAATAAAAAGAGAGGGGTGTAGTGTAAATGAAAAGGCAAGTAAAAACTAAAACAGCCACAACAATCAATACAAGTGAAATGCAGTTTGTATAGGATCTATTATTTGAAATACTTAGGACCTATGGTTTTCAAGATAAGAGGTCTTTCTGTAATTTGCATCACCATACCTTAAGTCTGCTAAAAAATATTTAAGCATTTAATAAATCCAATAGGACTATTTTGCCACCAATATGGATTCATGTACCGTAGTTTTAGCTTCCATCAAGTACAAGGCACTGTTTTATTATTACGGATAACAAGGAAATCATTATTAAATTTAAAATTATTAGCTTAAAATGCAGTCTATGGGGATGACTCCTTGTATTTCAGAGTTTTCTGGATAATGGTGTATTGGCAGATGATATTTTCAAACTTGCTCAATCCCTGGACTAACCAATATCCACAGTACATGGATATTGGTCAGCAATGGTGAGTCAGCATATACACAAAGATAATTGTACAAATCAATGTTTTCTGCTAGTATATGGCCAACTTCCCTTTCCGGATTAGGTCAGGCTGTCCACAATTGTACACAATTGGCTATGTGGCACAATGAACTGGAAAACTAATCAAATAAAGTATTAATGTATATTTATTGCCATGTACTAATGCTCAAGTTTATTTACAAGAGCTAAATGCCCTTATATAACTCATAATATAGATACTAAAATTGTAAAGCTTATCATTCCAAAGCAACAGCCCTGATATATCATTTTATACTATGCAACAAAATTTAATGAGCAGTAACAGAACACTTTGCAGGCATACTTCCCTTCTTCTTTATAGTTTATTACTTGCCTGCTTGGTGCCTATTATTTAAGCATATAAAGTACATCTCCCAAGGTCTTAAGGTTTTTACCAATCTCTGATTTTAATGCTTCAGCCTACTGAGCCACTCCTTCATTTACTTTCTTACTCAGCAGTCAACAGCCATTCCACTCTGAAGTAAGTACTTTGTTTTCAGATCCTTCAACATCTAATCCTTTCTCTTGTTCTGCTCTCTTTTATGTTGTTAGTAGAACTACATTATAGCAGATTCGTAATTCAAACTGTTTGCCTTGTTGGACAGAAATATTTTCAATGAGAGTAGGGTTGCTGGATATAGGCACCATATACTGTCATGCTCATTTCTCTGACTCATCACTCTTTTTATGGCAGGACAGACCTCCAAAACTTCAACTGAGCCCCTGACAAAAGCCATGCCCTTGGCCACTGATAGGGGCCCTGATATAGAGTCTTTATTTAGAAGAGAGAAGAAATCACAGACCTATTTACTGCTATGGGCAGACAAACAAGTGATGTTATGAAATTGTTAATCTAAAACAAACACTTGGGGGAAGATTTATGAAAGCCCTACCTGGACCATATTTCACATTTCATATCTGTCATGAAATTTTCCTAAAATATAAGAAAGTGTTTTAAAGTGATATTGCAACTAAAAAATTACTCTTCATTATATGAATGGACATTGAACGTTGCCTATAGGTCATGTTGAGCATATTTCACTATAGATCTGCTTTTGTGAATTGTTACTTGCGGTTCCTAAACCTGACTGTTTTGCCAACTTCATTGTCCCTTCCTCAACCTGTCAGTCAATTTCTGATGCAATACTGCAGCACAAATATGGTAGCCACCTCATAGAAGAACATGGGGGGATCAAATAGCTAATGTAAAACCATTGGATAAGTACTTATATGGCAAAATTATACATATAATGCAAATACAGAGTTACGATAAATGTAAAAAAGGTATAATTTCTGGTATTATTATTCCATGAACTGGGACCTTAACCAACAAAGACAAATGTCTTAGTTCACCAGAATTAAATCTCCTGCTTAATCCTCTCAAAGTTGGGTGGCTAAAGAATTAAGATCACCTAAAAAAACACAAGCAATGTGTTAATTTTAATGCAATGAGTCTGTGGTGGGTTTTTGTCTGGTCTTCTTATCTGTGCAACATTCTTGGTTTTTGATCTGCTTGGTGATGACACTTATAGCGATATATAGCTTGGAAAATATTGAATTTATCAGTGATAAATACTACTTTTACAGTTGGCTTTGAATATGCCCTTGAGGAACATCCAAGAATGAAAAGCCTTTTTCGGTGCCAAACTGCAGCCAGCAGACTGGACCCAAGTACCGGTATGTACTGCCAAATATCATATTTATGTCTTAATTATCTACTAAAATATGTTTCTTAATAATTAAAACTGTATATCTTTTAACAGCATTAAACTATTTTGATAACTGCTAATTCGCATGAGATATTTTTGTCAAACAGTTGTAGCCATTTAAAAATTCTATTACTTCTTATATGGCAAACTATACATTACAACAGCAAAAATGAGCATGCACTCCTAAAGCCAACCTGTTGGGCTAAAACTTGATTTTATTCGATATAGCTAAAACAACGTGACCTGGCGGCTGGCGTGTTTCGTATATAGAGAAAAGTAATCATAGGCACATGAAACTATGAATTATATACTTGTAATGCTAATCTGGGCTATCCAGAACACAAAGAGTTAATGTCCTGTTAGTGATATGACCATGGGTTACATTGCGACTCACACTTCAGGTCAGGGCCTTCGCTAAGTGGAAGATTCCCATAAAGGTGTAGTAGAACTACTACTCTTAGCTACTGTACATGTAAAATAGGAAAATGATAGACGCCATGGAGGTTCTTATGGTGAAACAAAAGAGTGGTAGTTTATTGTTACAAAAACAATGACCTCAGGTTTACTTACATCAATTGAGGTATTAGCAGAGGTAACATCAGATGTTGGTAGAACACACAGATGACACAGCATGAAGGATGTGACTCTGATAATGGAATTGCAGTCAAAGAGTATATCAATTCCCTCAGGCAGATATACCTCAAAGTGGTCCGGATCCCACCCAGTGGAGAGGTCAGGGAAAAGGAGTCTAAGCCTGACACCCTATCCACTGTGGTTCCTTCACTAAAGGCAATCAAGAAGCCTTGGGAAGCTACTCCCTGCTGCAGATCCTCGATGGAGCACACAGCTGCTCTTGCTAGTTAAAGGGGAAGGAAACCTAGTCGGCGCAAACCCCCCACCCCCCCTCCCGTTTGTTGCCCACCCTCCCTCCTCCCCCCTGGTCCCGCTGGGCAAATGCCCCTAACTTGTTACTTACCCTTCTGCGCTGGTCCAGTCCAGGGAGTTCACCGACGACATCTTCTTCCACGTGATCTTCTTCCTGCTGTGAACGGCATTTTGGCGCATGCGCAGTAGGATCATTTTGCCGGTACGGATCTACTACGCATGCGCCAAAGGTCACGCACATGCGCAGTAGATCGTACCGGCCAAATGATCCTACTGCGCATGCGCCGTTCAAAGCAGGAAGAAGATCGCGTGGAAGAAGATGTCGTTGGTGAACTCCCTGGACTGGACCTGCGCAGAAGGGTAAGTAACAAGTTAGGGGCATTTGCCCAGCGGGACGGGTAGGCCAGGGGGGAGGAGGGAGGGTGGGCAACAAACGGGAGGGGGGTGGGGGGTTTGCGCCGACTAGGTTTTCTTCCCCTTTAAGCTCTCTATCTTACTCTCCTAGAGAGTATATAACAGAGCTATCCCGTTCTAGCTAAACCTCGTTCACGGGGTTCCCTTGCCCCCGACTAAAGGTACAGTTCCCTTTAGGACGGTGGCTTTACTGGACCTTGGTGTACCCAGGCTCAATGAGCACAACCAGTAGGAAAGGACACCAGCAGCCAAATAGGAAGATCCGTCCCTTTCCAAACACTATATGGTGCGGTAGGAAGTGGTCATTACACCTCTTAGCCAATAACTGATTAGGTGAAATGTAAACTAGATACATGGGATTTTGCCCAGCAACTAGGGAAAAGGAGGAAGGGTAGAGATTTAAAGCTATAGGAGCATAGCAAATCCTATAGGTCCCTACATACTTTAGATAGGCCAAGTACTTAAATAAATAAAACAATTAAAGGGTTTTTTCCACTTTTGAGTTAACTTTTAGTATGATGTTTAATTATTTGTGGTTTTTGAGTTATTCAGCAGCTCTCCAGTTTGCAATCGAGGGTCCAAATTACCCTAGCAACCATGCATTGATTTGAATAAGAGACTTCAATATGAATAGGAGAAAGCCTGAATAGAAAGGTGAGCAATAAAAAGTAGTAATAGCAATAAATGTGTAGTCTTACAGAGCATTTGTTTTAGAAGGGGTCAGTAACCCCCATTTGAAAGCTGGAGAGTCAGAAGAGGAAGGCAAATAATTTAAAAAATATATACAATATATAAATAATGAAGACCAATTAAAAAGTTGCTTAGTATTGGTCATTCTAAAGCATACTAATAGTTAACTTAAAGGTGGAGCACCCATTTAAATCTACTTCTGTTACCTACAAAGCTCCAAGAGCTCTAAATAGCAGAAGGACATCTCCCATAAACTACATTTTAATTAAATAATTCTTTTTTTTTTTTTAAATTATGTTTTCTCAATAATAATGATAACACAATACCTTTTGCTTGATCCCAACTAGCAATGAATGAATTCTTATTGGAGGCAAAACAATCCTATTGGGTTAATTTAATGTTTAAATGTTAATGTTTAATGGTTTAGTAGACTAAAGGTATGCAGATGTAAATTAAGGAGAAACCTCTTATCTGGAAAACCCCAGGTCCCAAGCATTTTGGATACCAGGTTCCAGACCTGTAGTAGTTAAAACCTCTTCTACCACTGCACCTCAGGGGAATCGGCTGAAAACATAAGCACTAGTTCTAGGCTTAGCAACATAAGTGCATAGAAAGCGTCTCTCTGCCTCATGAATATTAATGACGCAGAGAGAGTTGTAGGCACTGAAATCCATGCTCCCTGTATCTGCCTTTAAAAGAACAGTTTCCACCTGGGTGCGGCTACACAGAGCCAAGAGGGGTGGAGACCAGCTTCAAAATGTCTGCTTTGTGTTTTTCAAGTGGATCTCTGCACACCAACAGAAACTATTCTTGTAAAGGAAGCACTGATTTTAGTGCATACCCTTATCTCAATAGTTATTTAAGAACAGAGAACAGACTTGGATTGCTTGGATTCCTTGAAATCAACTAAAATGTTGTGCTAGGATATGCCTAATATAATGGTGAGATACTCTTTAATAACTACAACTGCAATTTATGTTAGTGGTGCTGATCAGTCTGGGGTTTTATGACTGTTCTATCACATTTCTCCAATCAGCACAATATCTTTTACTAGTGCTTCACTACTGCAAAATAAAAGTTGCTAAAAATATCTATATTTTTCTGACTCAGTAATGTCCCAAAGCACTGCTGTATAAATTGGACATAAAATCACATGCATCACATTTTACAATTTTCTCACCATCTGTGCATTTAATTTCTTCTTCTACAAATTTATAATGCTAGGCAAAGAAATACGTAAAAAGAAAACCAGCAGCCTAACATTTTTTATATTTTACCCATATGCACCGAATCCAGGATTTGGTTCGGGATTCGGGCAGGATTCTGCCTTTTTTAGCAGGATTCGGATTCGCCCTTCTGCCAGGTTGAACCGAATCCGAATTTGCATATGCAAATTAGGGGTGGGGAGGGAAATCGCGTGACTTTAGGTCACGAAACAAGGAAGTAAAATTTTTTCACCTTCCGATTCGGCTCGGTATTCGGCCGAATCTTTCACAAAGGATTCGGGGGTTTGGCCGAATCCAAATAGTGGATTTGGTGCATCCCTACTAGAAAGATGCAAGACTACACCTACAGCAAAAAAGTGACATCTTTTGAGAAAGCACAAATGAGCACTTTATTTCTTTGTAAAATAAAACAATTGCACAGCTTTTACAGAACTACATAAAAATACTGCTTCTTACCCTATATCCAGCTGTGCATGAATTTATGGTCACCAGTTCTGGTAAGGTCGATTTATGAGTTATTTGAAATAATGAATTAAACTGAAATAATATAATTATTTTTCAGGCTACATAAAAGTATACATACCTGAAATTTAACAGTATTCAAAGTGAATATAAAATGTTTAAAAGGAGCAAAAAAAAAAAAAACCACAAGGGCAAAGAGCATTCTGCCACGAGGCTCATTTTTGCACCAGATGGCACTGCTTCTTGCAATTCATTTTTAAATTGGGGTAGGGTGCAGATGTAGGGCAGAAGGATAGCTGTAAGACCATGGTTCAGAGGACTCTAAGGGTTGCAATCTCCAACTCTTGCCTCCAGAACTGGTTATATTAAATTAATAATAGCTTTTTTTAATAGTTTTCACAGGTATCAGGCAGTGGTATCTTCCTGTTAGCTGGAAGGGGCAGATTTATCAAAAAAATCAAGAAACACTCTTTTTCAGATAGAAAATGCTGGTGAAAATATAACGCAGAAAGTACTGCAATATATATATATATATTTACTGCATATCAGCACTCACCACTCCTAACAGTAAAGGCCAGGGGCTCACCAAGGAATCATACAGTCCAATTGTAGAAAACATGGCACATGGCACAAGGTTTTAATAAAATAATGTGAACAACGTTTATTCCATTTCCATAGCTACACGTTTCGATCCACACGTGACCGTCATCGGTATAGTGAACAGAAAGTGAGACACACCTTTTGAACCACGATCTACCAATCAGTGCAGTGCATCGATTTCTGTAATTCGGAACTGTGTAGATAATGGGTTTTCAGATAACGGATGACTTGCCTATTCTTCAGATCTTTGGTTTGGTATTTAAACCATTTTTTGGTTACTAAGGTCTAGGTCTAAAGTCCTGACTTCTTCAAAGGAGCAAACATAGATGAGAATAAACAACAGGCATTTAAGCAATGTGGAAAACCATTCTGCATTCAGCTAAAATATGTTACGCGAGCTTCCTTACATTCACCAACTGTCCATTTCTTACTGATGTAAGTGTTTTTATAACACTGGTGTGTTGTTTCATTTTTCACTTTCTAAATCTAAAGCAGCTCTGGGAAGGGGGTGGGGGGGTCGCAGACTTTTTATCTGTTCTAAATTGATACATACAGTTATCTTTGGCACTACTGAGCAAAATCCCCCCCTCCGTTCTTCATTAATGGCAGCTGATAGAATTGATAGAATAATTCCTAATATTCCACAGATACTGCTGAGAAATGTATCAACTAACTGAATTAACTAAATGTAGCAAATTGTAACAGTTCAGAATGTTTCTAGATTACTGAGCTGTCAGACAAACACCAGAGACACAAATATTAAACATTATCTTCAATTTTGGGAAAATGGTAAAAAAAACATAAAAGATGGAAAGTAATAGAAAAATGTCTTTGTTTATGGCGAACAATCAGAAAACAACTGAACTGAAAAAAAAGCGTTTGGAAGGTGAACAACCCCTTTAACCTTCTGGTTGGGCATTGTCATCTTGGATCTGGTCAGATGTTACTCTTAAATAAGAAGCATTTCAAGGACTGTGAGACTTGTGGGAAGCTCTACAATGAGGATTCGCTTTGGCAGCTTCTAGGAAGAAGATTGAACAATCTGCCAAGGAAACACCCTGGTCCAGGCTGGAGAAACAATGAGAGACAGGATTAAAGGGGTGGTTCACCTTAAAGTTAACTTTTAGTATGCTATAGAATGGCTAGTTCTAAGCAACTTTTTAAATGGTCTTAATTGTTTATTTTTTTTATAATTTTTCCATTATTTGCCTTCTTCTTCTGACAATTCACAGCTTTCAAATGAGGGGGTCAATGACTCTAAAAACAAATGTTCTGTAAGCCTTCTCATATTCATCTTCCAGTCTCTTCTTCAAACCAATGCATGCAGAGCCTCTACTGCCATGAGGCAAGGTGAGAACCTTGCCTGGGAACAAGTTCTGTGCGAAAAACCGCTTCTGCGCATGCGCGAATTGACGCGTGCATACACGCACAGATGGGAACAAGTTGGCGGTCGGCAGAGAAGGGACCAGACTAGGGGTAGGAGTAAGTACGTGCCTGGCGCCCCTCCACCTTTGCACCCTAGGCAAGTGCCTACTCTGCCTACCCCTAGTTCCGGCCCTGGCGAGCGGCCAGTTACAAGGGCCGGCAAATAGGCCCGGATTTGTGGCGAGGCCACAAAGGCCTGGGCCTAGGGCAGCAAAAATTTAGGGGCGGCATGCTGCCCAGCTGCATCCCTAAGGAGCACTGGGGACTGAAAGCCCCCACAGTGCTCCTGTGATTGAAAGTGCGCTCGCACATTGTGGCATGTAGCGGCAGCAGCAGCAGGGGGCGTGCACAACAGAAGAGGTCGGCCTTGGGGTGCCGTGACTCGAAATCCGGCCCTGGCGCAAAAACCCACCCCTTGTAACTTTAAGAGCCGAACTTCCGGGTTTTAATATACGCTAGCGAAGAGAGCGCCATTGCCACCCACTCCAACGCTGAAGTGCGGAGCGGGAGAGGCATCTGGGCTGCTGCCCCATAATCTGCGCTCAATGCATGGTTGCTAGGGTAATTTGGACCATAGCAACCAGATTGCTAAAATGGCAAGCTAGAGAGTGTGCTAAATAAAAAGCTAAATAACTCAACAAATTCAAATAATAAAAAATGAAAACCAATTGCAATTTGTCTCAGAATATCCCTCTCTAAGTCTCTACATTCTACTGAAAGTTAATTTAAAGGCGAATAACCCCTTTAAAGAACCTGCATGCCAAAAATGTATCCAGCTGGGGGTACAGGAATTCCTGTAGTATAGAATTTCCACATCCCTGGCTGAACCTCGTTCTAACTAGAAGCAAAATAATGTTAGGCCGCATGAAGAGCAGTCTTTACTATCGGTATTAAGCTGCTGCTTGTTTGAAATGTCCCGCTGAGGTGACGCGAGGCTGCAGGGGTGAGACTAGTGACGCAGGAGGCGGCTCCTCGCTTTCCTGCCTCTCCCCCTGTAGCAATCAGTCGGAGTACATGGCGACTGCGGCAAGGAACTGGGGAGAAGAAGCAGAGCGAGGGGACAGTCAAAGTGGATGTGTAACCATCGTTCCTGTGCCATTTCAGTAGTCCCTATGAATGTGAGCAGGCCTGTGAGTACCTTATGTCCTTTAGCCGTGCCCGCAGCTTCCCGTGCGTTTCTTTTCTCTCTACACATTGTGCCGGTGTTTCTCCCATTGTGTGACTGACAAAGGAGCGGACCTTCCTGCCCAGCTCTGGTCTTCTCTGTCACGGAGTCCCCCAATGAGTAGAGCGTCGGCTGGCTGGATCCGCCTCTCGGATCCGCGGCCCCACTATCCGGCTTATGACTAGTACTGACACAGAGGCGCCCAATGTTTGTGAGCCGTAGTGTCGTTTCGCCGGTTCCGCTAGTCTCTTTGCTTTTACACTGTGGCTAATGTCGGCTCATTACCAGTACGGTTCGTGTCTCCCCCATTCTAATAATTGGTCCTTGACACTCGCAAGTATGACCTAGTCTGGGGTTACGTATACTGTTCCTTGTATGACCGGCTCTGGGTCCGAGCGCTATTTCAATGACTACTTTCTGCCTCTTTAACGTTCACTATATTGCTTCGGCTGGAAGTGATTATAATAAAAGGCGCTAACGGCGTGTCAGCTAAAATGCCTTAGCGTAACTAGGTTGGGGAATTCGGGGCTCCTTAGAGTAATAGGATGATTGACATGCCGCTGGACCAATGTGACGCCCCGGCGAGAGCGAAATGGAAGAGAGGGCGGGTCTCTTTCATTCAGCCAATGATATGCAATTTCCTCCCATAATAGTATATCGTGATGTACATTTCTGGCGAACGTCTCATTAGCTGTTGCACTAAACTGACGGGTACCGGTTTTGCTGCCATAAGCCGGAGTCTATTCTGTCTATAAATTAAGCGTGTTTAGAGTACGACAACAGCCGCTCGCGTAGTCGCATGTGACGTTTCATTCATGTTGTGTGTGCCTTGGTGCCAGCTTGATGTGGCGTGAGGCGTAGAGATGCTGGTGGGCGGGGCTAGGCACAAAGTTTCCCACGTGATGACTCACATTGTTCACAGCTGCTGCAACGTGGCCGGTGTGTGAGGAGTTGTGTGTGTTTGCGTCACTCTGCGTGGCGCTTCTTTCCTTTGTGTAACTGTTGCTGCTGTGACTCTCAGCTGATTTTCATGTAGCAGTGGCAGCTGCTGATACCCTGGGGATCCTGGGAGTTCTAGTTAATCTGCTGGATTTACCCATAAGTGACCATAGCTGGAAGGGGACGTAAAATGAAGCCCCCAAGACTGACTGTAGCACAGTGTACATTGACCTTAAAGTAGGGATGCACCGAATCCAGGATTCGGTTCGGGATTCAGCCTTTTTCAGCAGGATTCGGATTCCGCCGAATCCTTCTGCCAGGCCGAACTGAATCGTGTGACTTTTTGTCACAAAACAAGGAAGTAAAAAAAAAAAAAAATGTTTTCCCCCTTCACACCCCTAATTTGCATATGCAAATTCAGTTCGGAATCCAAAATAGGGACATCCCTACCTTAAAGGGGCCTTCACCCAAAAACTTGACTATACACATTACACATTCCAATGGTTTTAAGGTTGTTTTGTTTTTTGAATGTAATTGCTATTGATAGCAGCGCCCGACTGGTTGTTCATATTCTCTGCACTTCTGCTTCCTGAATCAATGTAGCAGAAGCCAGCTAAGTAACTAACCTGAGAAACAGCTTCTGTTTCATTCAAGGAACCAAAAGGAATAAAAAAAAAATACTGTTTTATTTGCAAATACAGACTTTTTTTTTTGCTAGGAGTCTACATGGTCACAAGAAGCAGACCAATCTGTGTTAGTCTGAGGGCTGCCAGTCCACACAGGTGCTACCAAAATAGCCAATCACAGCCCTTATTTTGGCACCCCCAGGAACATTTTTCATGCTTGTGTTGCTCCCCAACTCTTTTTACAGTTGATGGTGGCTCACGGGTAAAAAAAAGTTGGGGACACCTGCGTTAAGGCAAAAAAAGTGCCCTTTTTCACTGGCAACATGCAGTGGATAGAATTTCTTCAGTACACTAAGCAAATATACTTCATTTTTTTTAACTTTATTTCATTAAACACCCTTATGCTTATTTAAAATGTAGTAAGTATAACTGTGGAAATTTTATAGAAGAGAACTTCTTTTATCATCATCATATAGGTTGAGTTTTGGTGGTATATCCTGCAATAACAGCAGATGCCTTGCATTTGATCATAAAGAGTTATTTATAAGGGGTTTAGTGGGTTAAGCTGGCCCTAGATGCAATGATCCGATCGTACGAATCGTGGATACGTACGATTTTCGGACCGTGTGTGGAGAGTCCAAACATTTTTCGTCCGATGGAGATCGGTCATTTGGTCGATCGAATAGGTTAGAAAATTTCTTTCGGCTGCGGGTAATATGTCTGCGTGTATTTCCGATCGTACGATTTTCAGTGGGAGACTGTCACTAGCTTTGTCTATCGTACGATTGCTGTCAAGGGCAGAACATCGGATGATCTGTTCTTTAACTACTTTATTTGGTCGGAATGGTAAGACTTTGATCTGATTGGTCAGTGACAGGTCGGGAGATGGGAAAGTCCGATCGTACAATGGTTCGTACGATCGGATCTTTGCGTCTATGGCCAGCTTTAGATGTGGCTCTAATAGATTTTTATAGCCCCAGCTTGATGCTGGGTTGCATGGACTTATATGTTGCGTCTTGGGTAAGTGGTTCACTGCATGGAATGTTAGTCCGCGCTTAACTAGCAAGTAAGTTAAAAAGCTACATACAAAAATAATCCTCTTTTTTTGGTTTGGTTTTTGGATTGGTTTGCTGTAATAATTTAAAGTGAAACTCTACCCAAATACTGAAATACATTTTTGTGATAATGAAATAAATTCTAACAAACCCTCTATGTGCTTTAAGTGAACACTTTCACTAATTTTAAAGTTGCTAGTAAATGTCATTTCAACGGAAAGCTGTATTTGTCCCTTAATATTCTCTGCCTTACTTGTCCTGACTCTGAGACAATAGTAGCAAGGGGCAGCTAACTTCCAGCCAAGGCTCCCATTCTCTAATGCTTTGCATGTGCGAGTAAGGATAATGTCAAGAACTACTGGCCAGTGTTATTTATAGTAACATTTGGGGGGTTATTTATCAAAATCAGAAATTTTCCCACTACTTTCTGAAAAGCACTCCAACCAAATCTGCACAGATCCCCCCCCCCTGTTTATCAATACATTTTCACAAAAAATTCTTGTGTGGGAAAAGACTCTATAAAATCTTCTAGAAATCCAAATAATACAAATTGTTTGGATTTTCTGCCCGAAACCTGCAACTTTTTCGTATTTGTTGCCAGAAACCACAAAATCTTTGGATTACTTAACAAAACCCAACACAGATCAGGATTGCAAACAGGACATCTGCCATCACTACTACATAATTAGT